>NC_044913.1:815293-1115293 GCF_001633185.2 Quercus lobata | reverse complement strand
TGGCTGGAGTTGGTTGGGTATTTGTTATTTACATTGGTTTAAAGGTACCTTGAAAAGTGGAGGATCAGGTTCTTTAATTGCATAATTCAATTAATTTTCTTTGCGGTTGGTGTTTGTGTCGAGGAACATTGTTGGGATCTGGGTTTCGTTTGTTGAGGTTGCCATGAAATGTGTTTTCAGATAGTCACATTGTTGTTGAACAGCCACTATTTTAAAGTGTTTCATAATTTGTTGTTGGTTTAGAGATAGTAGATGGGTGTTGCATTTTATGAATCCAAACTGATCAAATTTGATGATTTCTATTGTTAGTAAATGCATGATGAACAGTCGTTTCTAATAAATATTATCATTTAACCTTTATTTTAAATTATGTGATTACTATTGTAGTTCTATTAAATTATCTTTATAATCATGGATATAAGGTAAAAGAAGATGTCAGTTTCTGTATCCATCTTTTAAAAATAGATAATGAAGTTGCTTAAGTTTTTCTCATGCTGTCTTTGTTTTGTCTATCAGTATAAACTTACGGACTTGATTTCCTTGACTATTATTGCAGGATGGTGCATTGATATTTGGAAAGCCATGAACAAAACTTTGCTCTGCTTCCTGGCATGGAGGCAAAATGTAGATTCCCAGGTGTACTTTTGGGATTCCTGATTTTTTGACCAAGTTTATCTATACAATCTGATCAAAGTGCTATGATTGAAATCAGATGCATTTGGTAAATAGATTTCATAGTCTCCATCACTGGTATCCTGGAAATGAAATCAAATTTGTCAAAGTTTGCTTATTTTATTAGTGGGGATAAAAAAAATGTGAAGTTTTATTTTCTTTGTTGGCATCGGTAGCTTCAGGCAACTTGATTGTAGCTGTTCACTGGAACTTGAAAGTAGAAGTTGATACACGAGTGTAGAAGTAGGAAGGGTAAGTAAAAGAAGACCATCTTGAATATTTAGAAGAAAAATCTACTCAACTGTAGAATGGGCTTTCCTCAAGTGTCCTCTGGCAGTATTGCTGAGGAAGTGGCAGCATCACTGAGCACATTTGTGCAAAGTCAACCTAGAATTGTTGGCACGAGAAGTTGTGACTTGAGTGGGATGCATGGAGGAAATCGAATGCAAGTGGATATTCCGTGCACCTCTTCTGGAGAGGCTCAAAGGAGAACTATTGCAGACCTTCCAAAGGAACTGGATTGTTTAAACATGCATAAAGATGGTAGAAGCAGCATGCATAATTTGAAGATTAACTCTATGGAACAACATGGCTGGTTTCCTGGTAAAAGTGAAAGGAAAATTCAGAAACCTGTTCCTAGGATTGTTGGTTTTGAATCAAGGGCTGTAAATTCTCCTATTAATGCGCTTGGTGGAAACCAATGTTCTACTGTCGCTAGTGTCAATAATAATCCAAGTGAGACCACTGGGTCAGTGGTCAGGAAGCGGTTATTGTCACCTCTGAATGGAATGCTTCTACCTGATCAATTCAATGGTGATTCTCCAGACATTGGCAGTGGTGTTTATCAAAGTAATTTCAGTAGTGATAATGATCCTTATAATTTTTCCATGTTACAAGAGCATAAGAGAGCTCATAAAGGCGACTCCGATTATTTCAGTTCTCCAATCTGGTCTCTGTCGTGCTTCCCCCAGTGGAAGAATTCACTGGATGATAATTGTGGAGCAAACTCCACTTTACTCACTGATGGCCCATTGCTAGAAAATCAGGAGCCACAATATCGTAATAAATTTACACCATCTCCTGAGCTTAATTACTTGGTAGAATCAACCAAGGTCCAGTCCAAAACTGGGGCAATAGCCATAGTTCCAAATACAAAAAAGGGGATATCACCTCCCTTGTCTTTGTCTCCCCTTGGTCCAAAATTCCATGAAAGAGTGAAATCTGCAGGAGGATGTAAGGTTAATACAACAGAGATAGATGATGGCATTATAACTTTCAAGGACATGGAACAGTCACTTGATGGAACTGTCTTAGGCCATTTATCTTCCGAGAAAAACAATTTTAGGGTGCCAAGTAAATCATCACAAGATTTTGATAATTTGCAGAAGAAGTTTGACCTGTTTATTCCTCAGAACACCACTGGCATGGGACAGCATTGGGGTCAGGATTCTGAATTTACTTCCCATGTGAAATTGGTTAAATCTCTGAGTGGACAGCCAGTTAGAAGGTCTTTGGTTGGTTCATTCGAGGAGTCTCTGTTGTCTGGTCGGTTATTATCTGGAAAAATTAGTCAGGTTGGCTTTTGTACCTTCAGTCTTGTAATATAGGGCCTTATATCTGCATTTGATTCATATTAGACTTACTATACTTTATAACTTAGCATTATCTGTTTATAATTTTAGTTCCTTGTTTTTCATTTATAATTTCAGAAGATCGATGGTTTCCTTGCTGTTCTGAATGTTACTGGAGGGAACTTCTCACCAAAATCACAAAAACTTCCATTTGCAGTAACAAGTGTGGAAGGAGATAACTATTTGTTGTATTGTTCAACAATTGATCTTGCTGCTAATAAAGCAGCAAACAAGTGCAGAAGCACAAAAATGAAAAGGAGCCCTAACATTGATGAACCACAAGCAGAAAAGAGCCGCCTACGTATACCAATGAGAGGATGTATACAGCTAGTAAGTGGCTAGCCCTCAAAATGTTATAATTACCGAGTTATACATATGAACTTGTATCTAGAGCAATGCATTGAATTTAGGTTGAATTGCTCCTTATCATTAAGAGAGTTTTGATACTCTATGATTTATTAGGAAATTGGCAATAGTTGACAATGTGGCATAGAGAGTTTTGATCTCTTTGTTTTGAGCTATATGTTCCTAATCTAGCAGAAAGTTACAATCATATTTATAATTTGCAGCAGAGAGGACGGGGAACTTTTAGTCTCGGTGTTGGAAACATTGGGTTTAGGTTGGTATTAAGTCCCACCATAATCCTAGGTTACATCTGAAATTTCATTGTTTAATGACATGAAAATTTCTTTCTCATCCCTCCAATTCTGCTCCCCCCCACCCCTGAAAAAAAAAACCTTTGTCAATTCTGCATGGAGCTCTGACTTCTATGTGTGAAAAACAGCTATCAAATGGAGATGGTATGTAAAAACCATGCATGAAGAACAAAGTCTCTCAAAAGGAAAAGAACATGGATACCTAGGCATAGAGGTTTCGAAGATTTTTAATTGAGGTTGACACATGCAGGACCTGCTTGATTACAATACATTGGTTGGTTAGCATGGCTCTTTGTCTATAGATTGTAAAAGAATTGAGTATGCTGTCAGCTTCTTTGTGGCCAATGCTTTAACTTCTATATGATTAAATGCAACTCACTTATTTTGTTTGTGTCCCACCAAATTGAAGTTTCTTACACAATGATTTAATTTGCAAGAATTGGTGCCAAAACTGTCTGCCAGCAAGATATATTGCCAAGCTACTTGTGTCCATGTATGTCATAAAAGACAATGGCTATTCTTACATGAGATTCATGAAATATAAGAGAATTGATTACCATAATGTCAACTTCTTTATGTTATTTGCGCATTAATGCATAGAATGGATGATATCTGATGACAGTACAGCTTAAGAGAAAACCATCATAAACTGTTGAACTGAATTGTTTATGGCAGGTTCTCAGCAACCCGGAAAAGACACCCATCCACACCTTCTTATGCAATTATGATTTGAGTGACATGCCAGCTGGTACCAAGGTAGTTTCCAATACCAAAAAAAATGTGATTTCTACTCAGTTCTATTGAATTTTTCCATTATCTTCACATGGTTTAAGTAACAACTATATTGACAGGTATTTGGAATTTTTACGTGGATTTGAATAAAGTCATGTCATATTTCAGTAACTTAACAAAGGATATATGCTGTATCACTAATATCATTGATCCTGAGTTGATCTCTACCTGAAATTTCCCATACCCTAAGTAGCCCACTCTCTGCATTTTTCCATTAATCATAAAATTATGCTAAGACTATAATATAGATCTGCATCCTCATGGTTGCAGAATCGAGGAGTTCTCTTTTCTTTTGTCAAAGGAAAACAAAGGGTGAAAACCTGAATCTAAAATTTCATGTCAAATTTTATGTGGAATATGCCTTTTCTTTCTAAACTTATTTATTATTTGTGACTTAACATTCTTATGATGATCCTTTCCTTCTTCACATTGATTAAAATGAAAGACATTCCTGCGGCAAAAGATCTCTCTAGCACCTTCTGCACCAACATCTGTGTCTGCGAATGGAAGACCTAAAGGTCCTGACTTGAAAAATGATGCCAAGCCCTCGTTGATCCAAAACACTAGTTATACTACGCAGCTTAGCAACAGTGATGCTAATTCAAATGGGTTTGATGCTGTGACCTTGCATTGTAGTGGATTTAACAGTGGTGAAAATAAAAAGACTGGCAGGGAGGACAACTTTCCATCAAATAGAAATCACATAACTGAAAGCCAATCTGAACACAGCCCTCCAAAGATCAATGACAATGCCACTGGTACTGGTGTTCTGCGTTATGCTCTGCAGCTCCGTATTTGTTGCCCTTTACCTAAGAAATGTTCAAGGTCAGTCCAAAAGTGCCAAACCAATTCCTTATCTGAACCACCAATGAAGAATATGAGTGTCGAAGTAGAGCGACGCTTCTACTTGTATAATGATTTGAGGGTGGTCTTCCCCCAACGCCATACAGATGCTGATGAGGGCAAGGTACTATATATACATACATGCATACATACATACATACAAACATAAATATATACATTTATATATAGGATTAGGTTCAAAAATACTTGGTGTAACTTTTAGTTATGCTACACCACTTAATATTTTATTAGATGTGTATATTAAAATCCACTATTGAACTTTATTCTTGAAAATTTCTAAGATGATTAGTGATGAATGGTTATCTCATCTATAAAATTTTTAAATTTCAAGTTTTTTGTGTTTTAAAATTATACATAGAACATGAAATTATGGGTTGAACAGTAATCAACTTCTGATTAACATGTAATTTGTCATGCATATTAAGAAGAACAAAGTTCAGGTGGTAGTAACATCTTTTGTGGTGATTGATGTCTGTGGTTTGAATCTCATCTTCCCTCTTCCCCACTAGGTACCCGTTAAGCACAAAATTTTTTACTTTTTTCTGACACAAGTTTTGTCTTTTTTTCAGTTTGTCAAGTTTTCAGTTTTGTAGGTACTGTTTGAATTTTTTTTTTTGACTTTTTCAGACAAATTTTTTTTTTTTGTCTTTTCTGCCCTTAACCAGCACCGAGCGGTGCTGGTTAAGCATTCTCCATATATATATATATATATATATATATAAATAAATAAATAAATAAGTGGAATTTTTAAAATATTAATTCAATAAAAATTTATTGAGAGTTAAATATGAATAAAGAGTTACAGCAAATGCTCTTGACTATACATTCAAATATGTCAGGTTGAATGTTTCTTTTAGCATGTCCTTATGACATTGTTGTTGTTGTTGTTGTTTTTACATTGCAGTTACATGTGGAATATCATTTTCCTTCAGACCCAAAATACTTTGATGCCAGCAACTAAATTTGCTTTGTTCATTTTCTCCTCTTCAGATGGTTAGATATATGTAGTACCTGTACATACATCTTCTTCTTTTTTTGGATGAGAAGCCTATGTACACAGTTTGTACATATAATTAGGTGATCTTATCCTTGAGTAAATTCCCCCATTCAATCTGTAAATGATTCTTTTTTCATTAATTAGTTGATTCAATGTTCTTAATCATACTCTAGAGTCCATTGTTGGCGTTTCTTCATCCAAAACCAAGGGAGTAAAAATTTTAGTGGGAAGACTGGAAGAGTCTCTTTTGTTGGCCAAAGCAGAGGTGAGCTTAATATTGTGTGAGGTGCACTTGTGTTCTGCAGCATCAAATGCATGTAGCATTTCATTTCATTATCAGATAAAAGTAAGGTTGTTAAAAATCAGGATCTTACTTCGAATGAAAAGAAGTCTTCAAAATTGAATTGAGAATCATAAGATTTTATGGTATATGAAAATTAGTTATGAATGGTGTATGTATATATATATATATATATATATATATATATAGGTTAAGACACCCTATCAAAACTTAAGAATTACATTTTTAGCGCATTTATTACCATAAAGTGAATGGGATGCACCTCACAAGGTAAAGCCTTCATTTTAGACCCCTTAAATACGTATAAGTAAAACCAAAAGCATAAATCGATATTAAATTCTTAAAAAAAAAAAGAAAAAAAAAGAATTAGAAGGTTTAATTACATATTTAGTCCGCATACTTTTTTTTTCATGTTTCAAAATGGTCCCTTCTTTTAAAATTTTTTATTTCAGTCCTTATACTTTTAAATTTTTGTCAAAAAGGTCCTTGCTATTAACTCTTGCTATGATTTTGAGTTGAGATTGCTCAACAAAATCCACAAAGGAGGGAAGAGATTACTTATTCAAATACTTGTTTACTCTTTTTTTGTTATATCTATTTGGAGATAGAGAAATTTAGAATAAGAGTTAATGGTTGGGACCTCTTTGACCCAAACTTAAAAGTATAAGGGCCAAAATGAAACATTTCAATGGATGAGGGTCATTTTGAAACATGAAGTAAAAGTTCAGGATTAAACAATTAAATACATATTCAAATCTAAAAAATAAATAAATAAATAAAAATAAAAGGAAAAAATCTAACATTAATAATCTCAACAAAAAATATTAAAAATGTTTTCCATCATGATTCCCCTTTTTAAATACACTATTAATTGTTTCTCAAGTAAAAGTACCATTATTAATCTCAACAAACAAGAATAAAAATGTCAGTTTCAATGTTTCATTCGACTAAAATCAATAGATAATAATGCGATGATTATGCATTCAATTCGGATCACATATTTACTTGAAATTCAAAGAGAGAGAGCTATTAATATAATATTATATTATAATATAATTGTCTTTTTTATTGCATATTGATATTTGATTATAATAATGTGATGATTATTGCATATTAATTTGTTAGTTAGTCAATCACTTTCTTTTTTTTTTTCTTTTTCTTTTTTTGAGAAGAAGTTAGTCAATCACTTACGTGCTATTGAAAACCAAAGCTTATATATATATATATATAATAAAATAAATAAAACCAAAGCTTTTTTATCAACAAAGAAAAAAAGAAGTAAACCAATTAGCTCCGATGTCATTGTTGAGGCTGCGGTTCTAGATGAAGTATATTAGACTCCCATAGTTTTTACTTTGTCACTTTGCTAAAAAAAAAAAAATGGTTTTACTTTGTCACCTGTGAGTTGTGACTAAGACTTGAAAGAGTAGTACAAAATTTTATGATTGTCATTGGATCTAATTAGCTTAACTGATCAAATTTATTATAGTCGAATTAGAGATCCTAGATGCTTAAGCCAAAATTTTCATCAATAAATTATTAGATAGAGCATGCTTTTTTTTTTGGGCTTTTTTTTTTAATAAGTCTTTTTTTTTTTTTTTAAATTAACATTGACATGGCATGTGGGCTTCTATTTTTTTGGCCATTTTAACCCATGAAATCAAGAACAATCTAGATCTTCATCCCATAAACTTATAATTTTTTTTATAAGATTTGAATTGTTAAGGGATTTCAAATCATAAAATCATACTCAATTTGTCCTCTCAATCCACTTGGGTTAAACCAAGTAGGGGCGTGATTAAAATTAATGCAGATGTTGCTGTGGGTTCAAATCACATAGTTGCTATTGTTGTGACCAAAAATTAAAGAGGGGAGTTGGTTTTCGCTTGCTCCGAAAGAGTGGAAACCGCCCTTCCTCTCCAAGCGGAGGTTGAAGCAATGAGATGGGCGGTTTGCATGTCAATCGGTAAAGATTTTGGCTCAATTGTTTTGGAAGGAGACTCACTCATTTGCTATCAGGCTTTATGCCTTTCAGATTCCACTGTTCCTTGGAGAATTAGGAATATTGTTCAAGATATTTTCCTTATGGTTTCTCGTTCTCAAAATGTATCTTTTAGTGGGGTCTCTAGAGTTGCAAATGGTGCGGCTCATTGTTTTGTAAAATGGTCGTTGAGCTATAATTTCGTGGGGTCTATTGGCGTTGGTTCTTGTCCTCCTTGCTTGGAGGCTGCTCTCTTGAGAAGGACGCTGGTCCTTTTGTTGTGTTTGTCGTTTCTGTTGTAAGTTGTTGGCGAAAATGGCCAAATGCCACTATTTGACAAAATATGTAGTGATTTATCATTGTTTTGGAAATATATATAGATGTACCACTCTTTTGAAACTCGAGTTTATCGTATAACTCGAGTTTTTTGAAAAAAAAAAAAACCTTCAAGTTTGCCATGCTATGTTTTATGGAACTCGAGTTTCTAGAAATTGAGTTACATAAAAAATTGGTGGTTATTTTTCATGGAACACAAACACGAGTTTTAAAAAAGTGATAAATCTCTAATTATTTCGCAAACAATGGTAGATCCCTACGTATTTTGTTAAATAATGATATTTGGCCATTTGGCTGTAATTTGTTGTGTTTGTTTTGATAAAATCTTCTGTTCAAAATAAATAAATAACCATATTCAAATTATAAAAAATAAAAAATAAAAAAAAGACCTATAATTTATTTTACTAGATCAAAGACGTGTTGTTTTTGCCATCCATTCAACAACACTTTTCTTTGTCTAACCAAAGGCATGTCATTTTCAGCCTTTCAATCCAACGTGTGTTGTTTATACCCTTTAATTAACAATGTACCACCCATTAAAAAGAAATTTAGCAATATGCCTTTTACATGGTTAGATTAATATATGAAACAATGTGCGTTTTGCATTGTTAGAAAATTATATATGAAATGCTTGCACGAGATCTTTCTCTTATAATATATGTGAGTCTCTTATATTGTAAAAGGGTGGTGTCATGGGACAGGGCCAGCTCAAGGCCTAGCCTAAGGCCCACTTTTCCCCAAAAATTTAGAAAGGATCTTATGATCCCTTATCACATAAACAAAAAGACCCTCAAAATTGTACTCAAAAATCTCAAAATTGTAGAATAATAATTGCATTTTTTTAAAGAAAAAAGATATAGGTGGGTTTTTTATTTTTCCCCCACCACTAAGAAGACCTTCAAAATATTGAGTCAATAAAAATCCAAACCAATTGAAACCTTAAATAGTTTCACTAAAATAATATTGAAAAAAAAAATTGTTATGAATGTGCCTAATAATCATTGACAATCTATTTTTCCTAACAACTTGAGGTTTTAAATTTTGTAAATCATTCTCTTACATGGTAGATTATATTATTAATTGAAGTTGCTACAATGCTTTTATTAAATTAGATTTTATCGTTCTAAACTTTAAAATTTATTATCTGCTTGTCATAATATAATTTTAAGTGGGTTAACTAAATAAAACCTAAATACAAAAAACTTTGAATCGCAAAAAAGAAAAGAAAAGAAAGACTAATGATTATTAAATGAAAAAAAAATATTTAAATATTTAAATAAATTCACTTAAATTTATTGTCTTAGGTCTCAAAGTATATTGAGCTGCTCTTGTCATAAGATACCATCTCCAATGCATGACATTTATGCATGTCTTTCTTTCTTTTTTCTTTTTTTTCTTTTTTGTTGTAGTATATAATATTTTAAGGGGATTAATTAGTCCTTGGAATGGAATCCAAGGTTCATGGTATCATTTAGTATTTATCCATATGATATCTATATACATATAGAGTCCTATGAACGAAAATGCCATTAAGATAATTGTTAATAGACCATAATAGAAAAATTTTAACATTACTTAATGGGAAATATAAAAAATTGTTAACAACATTTATTGTTTTATCATTCTCTCAATAAAATATTTCTAAAAATAGCTTCTAGACCAATGCCCTTAGAGCATTGTTTAACATTTCCCATATATATATATATATATATATATATATATGCTAATATGATCATTATCTCTTCCAAAACACGATTAATTTTCATTGCCATTGTTTTCAATCAAATAAAGAGATAAGCTGAATGCACATATGATTTTTTTTTTTTTTGGAAGCTCGAAGCACTTGTGATTTAAATCCATTGTACACTGTGCCATAATAAGATATACCCAAATGGGACTTCAAAGAGTGATCGTTCTCATTTCGTGTGAATACAATGCGAATGTGTATAAATGTATTGAACCACCACAATACAAGAACCAAATATCCCAACACAGGTTGTTAAATTCAATTCAATTTCATGTGACACTGAATTGAATCAAAATTCAGCCATTACGGTCCCATGCTACCAGCTTCAAGTGTGTGATAGTGGGCAATTGAATGATGAGCGAAAATATGAAAAATAGAACGAATATAAAGGTTTACGTAGTTCGGTCTGATGGCTTACGTCCACAATATGAAAGTCTTGGAGTATAACATGTCTAACATATATATATATATATATATATATATATTCCCTTGGCAGTTTTGCACTCACTAATCTAATTTGTAGAATGAAGTTAACGCAATCAAGGCACATATATAAATCACATTTAGAAAACAAGAAGATCCATTCTCATAATAAAATGAAATGAAAACACTACTAATATGCTCCAATTAAGGGTGGAGTACAACACTTTGGGACTTCTCATCTTCCTCTTTATTCCAGTTTAAATATTTTGATCTACCACAAGATATGAGAATCCCATTATCCAAAGCTACAATTTGATATCTTAACATGATACTGCAACCTTAAAATAGATTTTGCAGTTACTTGTGACGATGGTGTGTGTGTATATATATATGTATATTTATTATATATGCGCCAGCTAAATTAAGCATTTTGCATGGTTATATCTAGTGTTTGTTATTAGAATATTAGTTTGGTTAATTGTCGACCCAAAGGCTAGACCCAATATTATTATTTGTACAGCACTCATATTTTTTCTTCATTGCTTTTAAGTGTGCTGATAAATATAGGACTTTATTTGTACATAAAAACAGATAGAAATATAAAAAGAATTCTTTCCCCTATTTCTCTCTCTCTCTCTTAACCATGTGCACCCACTAAAACATAATAAGCTTTGAGTAGTATAAGATCTCATTGGCAATAAAAAAAAAAAAATAGTAACAAAAAGGAAATATTGAAATTAATTTAAAGTTAGTACAAATTCTGAAACCATAACCTATTAGTAAAGGAGAAGTTTTACCAATTTGAACTAATTTATTGGATCTAAAGTTTATTAAATGATTAATGGACAAAGTTTAACTACAAAATTAATTGTAGCCTAAGACCAGAACCTTACTCAATAAAATAAATATTACTATATATTTTGAAAATCTAACCATTAAATTATATGTTCTTTATACTCTTAATATACATGTCAAATTTTGTGTCAATTAGATATTATTTACTATATAATTTATAAGCTTATATTTTATGCATAATTTTAAACTACAAAACATGCAATTTAAACAATTTGTTGATGGCATAGTTATTGATTTTTAATTTTTTATAAATTTTGCAAGCATAGAAGACATAAAAAGAAGATGTAATCCAATGGTGGATTTGTCAAAATTCACCTCCAATAAAAAGATATTGAGTAATGTTGTACTTTTAAGTTACAACCAATTTTGTAATCTTAGGCTACAACAAATTTTGTAGCTAAACTTTGTCCGTAACTGATTCTTTGTTGTATGGGTATCTTTTGGAAGAAAGAACTGCCTCCACAAGAAAATTAGGCACATGCTTAACCACAGCCACTTCAGGCAGCTGATTGGAAATTTTGCTTGATGGAAGATTAATTGGAGCACCAAAAGAGAACTATCAAGAATCACCACAAATTGAATGTTGTTAAGGGCATTTTGTTGCTTTGCATTTTTTTGCTTGTACCACAAGTTGCTTTGGAAATTTGTAGACTTTATACTCTTTTTACACTGCCAGTTAATAAAGTTACATCCAGAAGAGAACTAATATGATTTTCTTATCAAGGGATGGACCCTAATATTTAACAAGAAATTCCGAATGAAATGCATCAAGAATGAACCCCAATTGCCATAAAATATTATTCTTATAGCTATAGGATTAACAGCATTGGAAGGTAAGTTATGAGTATTTGACACGATTTATTTGCTCCTATGTCATCATCATCATCTTCATCATCACTAAGCAAAAAATGGTGCTAGGCGGCTGAGGCTCCATTACTTTCCCAGCAATGTTGAAAAGAAACTGTCTTTGAGTGTCAAGAGGGAAATAGCTATATTCATGGAATTTGCAAGTCCATGTGGTGTATTTTAAATATTGTTTCAACAATATTATCTTATATAGATAATACTAGCTAATAAGTATATTCGATTGCTAGCCATATTTTATAGCATCTAGCTGGCTATAGCAGTCATTGTTGGATTAGGTTATGAACCTGTTTTTTTTTGTTTCAAAACCATTAAGATGAAGGGTTGTTCTTGAAAGTGTGAGTGAGTGATCTAAAATGTAAATAGTCCATGGCCATGCATGCAAGAGTGTTTCATACCATTAATGCATGCACGAGGAAAAAGATAAAATAAATTTGAATATAGAAATACAGTGGCGATTCTAGGAATTTTTCTCAGAGTGTTTCTTAAAAGCATAAATTATACGATCTAATAAAAAAAAATTCATATATTAACAATAATAACAAAAAAAAAATACACAAATACATAGAGTTTACAATTGCTTTCTACGAGTTTTCATATTTTGAAATTGGTGCATGATAGTCGCATTATCAATGCTACAAGCTACATTTTTTCAATGTACACAACTAAGCAATCATTTATCCACTGAATTTAGAATAAATTATGGAGAAAATTTTAATTTTATTGGCATAAAAAAAATAAACTAAGGGTGTTTCCAAATTGTTTTTAAAGGGTAGACAAATAAAAATTTTAAAATTATTATATATAAAAAAATAATAATAAAAAAATTTCAGGTCAGGGTGGTCTAGGACCACCCTGCCTTAAGGTGGCGCCACCCCTATGGAAATAAATGTAGCGGCAGAAAAGGACAAGATAAATTTCTGTGATGTAGAAAAGAAGAAAATTTGCTTGACAAAGATGTGTACCACAAATTAGAATGAACTTGCACATAATAAAGAAATAGGCGGGCCACCACAACTACAAGCTTTGTTTTTACTTTCCACAATTCCACAATCAATGTGGCTAAGGATTGAATTCCGAGCCCAGTAGACTTGCCAAGAACCTCCTTTCCTTTCATTTGCAACCTCTGAAAGGAACCACTGTCATCATCATTGTTAGAGATATATATTCATCATCACTAAGCAAAGAATGGTGCTAGGCGGCTGAGGCTCCATCACTTTCCCAGCAATATTGAAAAGAAACTGTCTTTAAGTGTCAAGTGGGAAATAGCTATATTCATGGCATTTGCAAGTCCATGTGGTGTATTTTAAATATTGTTTCAACAATATTATCTTATATTGATAATACTAACTAATAATTATATTCGATTGCTTGCCATACTTTGTAGCATCTAGCTGGCTGGCTATAACAGTCATTGTTGGATTAGGTTATGAACCTGTTTTTTTTGTTTCAAAACCACTAAGATGAAAGATTGTTCTTGAAAGTGTGAGTGAGTGATCTAAAGGTGTTTGATAGAGTAGTTTGAGAATTGTTATTTGGAGTTTTTTAAAATACGTGTAGATAAAAAAATATGTAAAAATATTATTTAAAATGTGAAAATATAAGTTTAAACTCATCCACCAAACAGCCCCTAAAATGTAAATATCTCATGGCCATGCATACAAGAGTGTTTCATACCATTAATGCATGCACCAGAAACAAGATAAAATAAAATTGAATATGGAAATAAATGTAGCTGCAGAAAAGGACAAGAAAATTTGCTTGACTAAGATGTGTACCACAAATTAGACCGAACTTGCACATGTTAACGAAATAAGCGGGCCACCACAACTACAAGCTTTGTTACTTTCCACAATTCCACAATCAATGTGGCTAAGGATTGAATTCAGAGCCCAATAGACTTGCCTAGAAGCTAGAGACTCCTTTCCTTTCATTTGCAACCTCTGAAAAGAACCACTGGAAATAAAGCATCTTCGTCTGGAAATTTGGAAATATTTAATACAAGTTTCATATATGTGACCAATTTATTGGAAATCTTCGAGATTGGAGGGCTGTCGAAATCTGGCAATGGATATAGCAATATGGACTATGATATGGACACTTCAAAATATGTTTTTTCTTTTTGTTTTGTGTTTTGTGTTTTTTTTTTTTTTTTTTGAAGAATATTTGAATTTTTAATGTATATATGATTGTTCTTTATTGCTAGCCAAGACAATAATTATTTTTTATGCATGTAGAATTTAAATTTAGCTCCATTATTTGACTTTAAGAGATTTTACAACATTGTGACTAGACTTATAACCATTATGCCAAATTATTTATGTAACAATATAATGAGTATATAAAATGTAAGAAATTGGTGGAAACAACGAGTATAAAATAAAATTTCATGGCATTCACTCGTGTGACTTGGTAAGAGATACTTCTTCTAAAACTGTAAACAAGCCTAACCAAGTTTAGTATTAAAAGTTTAGACATGTTCATCTGATATTATTTTGAATACAAGGCGAGTTTGAGTTCACCACGAAACAAGATTATATATTCAAGTTTAGTTCATTTTCTTGTCGAACAAGCTCAAGCTTGTTCACAAGTTACTTGATTATTAGCTTATTATTTTCCCATATATAGTAAAACTATAACTAAAATATTTTAACTTCACAAACTTATTCACGAATACATTATTATGTTTGAATTTGACTTGTTTAATAGTCAAACCTAAAATTAGGTTTGAAATTGAGTTTGACTTGTTTGCTAAACAATCATATATAAACAAGTTTTTTTCTGAATTGAACTTAAGTTGTTCGTAAACAACTTAATTCATTTACAACCCTAAATTTCCCAACTCAAAAGGATATATTTACGGCCTGGGAGAGGGGGAAAACCCTCTGACTTTTAAAAACTTTCATCTCCTCTCTTATAATTTTCATATATTATATATAAAATTTTACTAATTGCGGCTCCCTTTCAAAAAGAAGTCTGACTCTGTCACTGGATATAGATGGATGAGCGAATGCACTTGCCATAGTTGCCATAGTTGTTGTACATTACGCAGAATCAGATGTCATGAACAAATAACGGCTAAATTTCTTAGACTAAACTGACATTGACTCCACAATAATTGAAGATTAGTGTGGCCTTGCGTAAGAAATAAGAATATAATAATTCAAAAGTTGAGCTCCAAATTCTTAAGCCTCGACTTTGTAGCACAAAAATAATGAAAAAAAAAAAATCGTAGCAATGTCATCGAGTACAAACTCATTTTAGAAGCAAGTTATAAATCTTGAATTTGGGCAATTTCACACCCAGATAACTGGTCACCTTAGCATGTGATCTGGTAACCAAACACAGGATTGATGGGTTCAGTTCTTGAGTCAGACTAATTATTGGAACACAGCTATTATCTAATCAAGTTATGCAAATCAATGTATAAGCGTTGCACCTACTACAATACCAACCTGTTACCAGTACATATATCTATTCTAAGAGTTTCCTGCGAGAATTTTAGCCTTCTGTTACCCCAACTACTGACTGTCAGAGTTCGGTTAAATTCACCAATTATTTGCAGCAAATTGAATTCAATTTACAAAGAAGCTGACAGATCTACTAACAATTTTGTACAAGAACTACACTTCTCTTCTCTCGTCCATAAGAGTAATGCTACAAACACAACAATTTTCAAAACAGTTAAATTGACAAGTAAAAGGCGCATGGGACATATGTCTCACTGACATGTGAGTCCTGAGACGTGTCACATGTGCCCGGCACATACAAAAGTTTTGCAATTTTTACTAGATGAAATATTTTGTGACTCTAAATTATTGCTCATAGAAATATTTTATTTTATTTTATTTTATTGAGAAATTCATAGAAATAATCTTGGATCCACTCTTACCTTAAATGAAAAGTGCAATACAAAAAGGGCATTGAATAAATTCAGCATTTAATTGCATGAGGAAATCCGTTAAAATATTAATGTCAACCTCCCCTCTAGAAGAAAAATTAATCTCACTTTCTATTCTCTTTATTTGTTAGTTTTACATTTCCCTTTAAAGCAATTTATAACAATAACTATAGTCCACTCTATTCCAGTGTTAAGCTTAATCAATAAAGTCAATCTAATGCTATACAATAATTATCCCCAAACCCTAAACCCCTATTTAAAATCACAACTTGCCGGTTTAAGAAGTTGTGAAAGAAATTATAAAAAATAATGTGTACCTAATAATCCAAAAACCCAAGTTGAGTTGTCCATACAAAGACCTTATAGCAATATGAGATCCACTTGACTGGTCTAATGTTTTAATGTTAAGAGAATAGAGACCACAACACTTTCTGTGCTTGAAATTAATACTCACATCATCATTGTGGCCTACAGAGGTTCCTCACTTCTCTCTTCTATAAATACTCCCATTAATTTCACACTCTATCCATCTATACTTTCCCTAAGCTTAAGCACTTCTTTTCCTCCTTATTACTCTTCTCTTGCTCTGTTTTTGCTCTGCCTCCAACAACTTTTTTTCTTCTCTCACCCAATTTTCTCACAATGTCTAGCCTTGAAGCCAAGGTTCCACAAAACCCACCTCTGAAAACCCAAAAGCTTGTCCTTGGAGCCCAAATTGGGCTGAGAATTATGACAATTGCCTTAACATTGGCTGCAACATGGGTGGTGCTAACTAGCCGGCAATCAACGAAGGCTTTTGGTGTCCCCGTTGAAGCTCGATATAGCTATTCCTCTACTTTAAAGTAAGATTAAATTTTCATACAAAAAAAAAAATTTATTAAAAGATAAAAAGAATTACTTGAATTTGGGCCTCATATTTGTTTATTCAACCTTTTATATGCAGGTTCTTTGCTTTTGCAAATGCTATTGTTTGTGTCCTCTCTATCCTATCTTTGCTCCTTGTTTTCTTCCTTTGTCATCAAGGCTCAAACCCTGCCAAGTTCTACTACTTGTTCCTTCATGATTTGGTATGAGTTCTTTTCTTCTTCTTTCTTTAATCTTTTTGCCTGTTTTCAAGTCTCCTATTGTAAATATCTAATGCGAATAATTGTTTAATACTTTATTACAAAAATAAATGTCATGGATGTTAGATATATATCATTGTTAGGTGATGAATATGGTGTAATTTTTTTGGTTTTGATTGTGACAGTCTATGACGTCGTTGGTTCTTGCTGGATCCGCGGCCGCAACTGCTGAAGGGTACATTGGACGACATGGGAACACTCATAGTGGTTGGATGCCAATTTGTGAATATGTGAGCAAATTCTGCAACAAGATGACAACTTCTGTGATACTTTCTTACTTGTCTTTCGCTTGCTTATTGATGCTTACTATCTTATCTGCTAGCAAGTCTTAGACTGATTCAAGTTTAAGACTCTTAAATAATTTAGCTGATGTATCCTAAGAAGAAGAAGAATATGTAATTTATGATGATGATATTGATGATTGTATAATATAAAATTATGTAATGCTATGATTCTGCTTTAGTGAAAGTAAAGAATCCCCATTTTAGATGAAACATTTTCTTGACTCTTCTACTCTCTTTTTTTTCCCCCATATGCAATGAAAAATGAGTTCAACATGATGCAAGTCCAAGTCTTTGATTGGTAATTTTTGGTAGTCATCTACCGACATCTTTATGGTGGTTGGTGTCTGGGTTCGAACCCCCCACCAACACCTCCCTTATTTACCAAGCAAAAAATTTGTCATTTACTTTACCTGGTTGTATTTGTTTCTTGTTGAACATTATTTTGTCATTTCTCTTGTCAATAAACTTCTTCTTAACCTGTCTTTTGAAGGAATTTGATGGACACAACTTCAAGGATTTTATCTGAAAGATATGGTAATTAAGTTACAAATCCTATAATGTTTAAAAGAAACTTTATAAGGTTCATGTCTCTTTGAAGAACATTTGACAGTGGGATTTTTTTTTTTTTTTTAAGTTACAAATATATGCATGTTCTTGAGCCTGCTATAAAGTAAACATGGGGCCAATGAGAAACACCAACCAAAAAAAAAAAAAAAGCAGCGTGGATCATTTGAATTACCATGGTTGGAACCTTCAAAGTACATTTGTGCATGCATTATGCATATCTTTGACAAAGGAAAAGGGCATTGTTTTTATGGCAGTTGTATTACTTCTTGCTTTTATGGTAGTTTTGAAAATAATCAATGGTATTTCTAATAAGAGAAAGTCAAGGAATATAAATTTTGCCATAACTTATCAAAATGATTGATTCTAAGTGATAGAAGAAAAAAAATACCCAAACAAATTGTTCATTACTTACAAAATATCACATTCTACATTGGGAAATATTGCTCAACTAGGAATGGATTGGAACTTTGAAGCCTATCCATTGAAGAGTGTGGAGGGCCTTTTTGTAATGTTGGGTTGGGCTGCCTCCTACTGTACTGGGCCTAAGTATTCTAGGTTAGGGAGTTGAAATCGGTCCAACTGCAACTCACTTTGGTCCGGCTTGTATACAAACTATGCCTCGTTTGCCAAGAACATGCCAATAGTAGGCAGAGTTGCTTCGGACGGGTTATAGCAAGTAGACATGATAATAATAATAAAAGAAAGTGCTTTTGCCTTTAGATAAAGTGAACAAATAATCCCCAATTAAAATGATAATCACAATAATAAGGAACACCTTGTAAAGAAAATAGTGGGAATAAATTAGTGAGGCACGAGTTAGCAAAAGAAAGGAAAAAAGATTAATCTAATGTGCTGAGTTATGTCACAGGACCAAGACCAAAGAGGGAAAACCATTTTTCCTCAATGCGAATAATCTCCCAGGAAAAATCCTGCTGTGGAAATTAATAACTTTAAGGGAAATGGGTCTGAATGGCTTGTGCCCAAAAGAATCCTTAGCTTTTCGTAGAGAGCAGGACTGTTAGAGGGAGAGAGGCGACAATCTATTGGCACATGCCTGTCATTCTATACTCCCCTTTCTCTATTCTTTCTAGTTTTTCCTTTCTTTCTTTTCTCTTCCTTTTCTATCTCATTGTTTTCTTATTTGTTGCAATTCTCTCCTAGAGGTTGCCATTATCGTGTTCGTGATGCCCCCCACTCTACTGTGCATGGTAAAGGTCCTTTAAATAGTGCCTGTCATGAACGGATTTTACCATTTTAGCCTTTAACAATTTTTGTTTGGTCTGGGTGCTTTGCCGACCACTTACTAGTTTGCCAGTCGCTCAGCCACCACCACTTACTTGTGCTGGTTGTGCCACCAGACAAAGAAGACTATTTTGTTTGTTTGCTTGCCGTGACACTCTTATCTGTTACGGTGTGGGTGCTCTCTCTCTTCCTATCCCTCATGGCATACACCTAGTGGTCCCAACTCATCCGTGCTTCCTTTAGGTGGTATGTCATTCCAGCAGAACATTTCCCCCAAAAGAGCCTGAGCAGGAACCCTAGAATAGGTTTTCCCTTTTCCCCACCACCAAACCATGCCCTCTTACCTCTGACCTATGACCTCACCACCTCCTGTATTGGTTGGGTACAGGCTGGTGATGTTTAGGTCTTGTGTGTGCTTCACTTCCATGTATGTCCAAAATATGCTTGCTGCTCATGCGTTCGACGTGGTCTGGAGGCTTGTCTGCACATTTTGCCGCCCATCCTTGGTTTCTTATGGCGTGAGCCATTTTTTGGCTTCTCATTCTTTAAGGCCTGCTCCCTTCGGCGACTGGGCTTTTGCTTGATTGTGGGCTTTTCCTCCTTCAGCCCATTCTCTTACTCTTTTCTGTAGTCTATGCATTTCCTGTCATATTGTTCTACTATTCTTGCTGTGGTATTATTTGACCCAAGCCTGTCGGGCCTCTTTGGGCTTATTGCTTATTCTTCTCTAAATGACTTAGTATTGTCACTTGGGCTTTCTGGTTACATTGCTTGCAGGCTCCTGTGTTCCATTTTCCTTTTGGGCATTTTTGGCCCATTTACTTTCCTTGGGCATCATTGGCTCTTTCTAATCATGTGTTCCCATGGGCTTTTACTAATTTCTTTGGGCTTTCTTGTCCCAATTACTTTATCCTTCATTCTTGGGGTTCATGGACTTTCCATCAACCCCTTACTTTCTTTACTTTCATTACTTTGGGTCTGCTGTGGCTCATTCTCACTTTTCTACATCACATACTGTCCATGGGTTTGTTATTTCTCTCTTTCCAAGCTCGTTTAGGCCTGTTTGCTTTCTCAAGGCCCATTTGTTTATTCTATGGCTCTATAATCCATTATTCTTGCCACTTGGGCTTAATGGCTTTTCTATCCAATTACCAACTCATTTTTGCCCATGTTGCTGGGCTTCCCAAAATGATCATCAACAAAGGGAAAAATATTTTATGCATCTAGCAAATGTATTATTCTTGTCACAATATATGGGTCCTACATACTTGTGGAGTCCACATATTATGCTATTGATGAACCTATAGCATGTGTCTTTCTAGACCATCACCCAAACAACAAAATAAACATAATTGAGATTTATATTAAATTTTCTGTCCATTAAGAACATCATTATAATATAATCTTCATATGAATATCATTTATCAGTATTGCTATTGATTTTTAATTCACACTATTAAAATAAATAAATGAAAAAAAAAAAAAAAAAACCGGAAAAGAGAGAAAAAGAACATTAAAAATTAAGGTGATTTGTCCTTAATGGCTCTAATTAAAAATTTACTATTTACTATTCAATTTAGTATGTACCCATTAAAATGCAATAAGACTTATACACATAGTCAACATATGGTCCACCTCTTTCTCAAAAAAAAAAACACATGGTCCACCTCATGTACTCAATCTAGCCAAACCTTTCCCCATATTTAACACGACACCAAATATTTAGAAAAACGATCATCCATAAAGTGTCATTATCAAAACTCATTACTAAAGATTTTGGAGACCATGATCAAGGTACATATTGATTACCAAAAAATAGTTTACTTCTTTTTAAAGAAAAATAATCATTCAATTAGTTGATTTGTTAATATTAAAGGGCAATAGCCATTATACAAAATTTCTTTTTCTTAATATATATATATATATATATTTATATATATAATAATAGGTGAAGTTGAGAGAAACTCAAATTAAAATTCCTAATTAGAGTTCCAATTTTACGCCATGTGTCCTAAGTTATTTATTCTTAAAGAATTTTATTTCTTAATTTTATAATCAAATATGGGACCACATCATAAATATTCATTCAAGTGAGTTATTATGTACAAAAACCAAAGAGTCTAGCTAGAATAAAAAAAATAAAAAATAAAAAAAGTGCTTTCCAATTATTTAAAAAAGAAACGTGGACAATTTAAATTTAATACCTAATAATATCCTTACAAAATTTCTTAAAGAGTTAACAAAATATAAAAATGACTATCAATAGTGTAGGTGCCCAATTTGTTGCGATCCCAAGACAGTGTTGGGCTCGTACGCAAAGAGGCCCTCACAATATCATTTGTAGAGAGTGGGCTCCAAAGGTATGGCCCTGGGGCATAGATGATCTGCTTGGTGGTAGTTCCTCCGGGACCCTGCATGGGCGGATCCCCCCCCCCCCCTTTTATACTGGTGCTCCCCCCTTTTTTCTGTGTCCACGTGTTGATTTTATCCTTTTGGGTGCAGGCCTGTCCAGTCGACCCATACCTAGAGTGGTTGGGAGTTGCTGGAAAGGCACATGGGCATGGACATGGGCCTGTCAGATGCCGAATTACGTATTACTGTGTTGGCTGCCTTTTTCCTGGCCCTGCCCCTACACCCATTTTGTTCCTCTCTTTGGGCGTTTAATGAAGTGCCGAGGAGGAGATCGTCCTCGGCAATGGTTCTCCTCGGCTTAGGCCGCGGACCTTAGGACAAACTGGGCCTGGGCCGGGGCTACACTTTCTTTGGCCCCACAAATAGTATTTAAATTATATATATAGGAAATATATTATGCATCTTATTGTATATATTTAAGTGGATCCATGCATATAAATGGGGTTACAAACTAGTCTATATATATATATATATATAATAGGTAAAACTGAGAGAAACTCAAATTAGAATTCCAAATTAGAGTTTTAAAGTAGTAGATCTTTTAGCCCCTTATCACTGTGGAGGAAAAATAGGACTATTTGGGGGAGCTGGAGTGGTTAAAATAGTACTCATTATGGAATTGATCAACAACATTGTCAAAGCTCATGGGGGTGTATCTGTATTTGGCGGAGTAAGTGAACGTACTCGTGAAGGAAATGATCTTTACATGGAAATGAAAGAATCTGGAGTAAGTAATGAACAAAATATTGCAAAATCGAAAGTAGCTTTAGTATATGGTCAGATGAATGATCCATCTGGAGCTCATATGAGAGTTGGTTTAACTGCCCTAATCATGGCAGAATATTTCCGAGATGTTAATGAACAAGATGTACTTCTATCTTTCATTCATATTTTTCGGGCTTCTAATTCTTGATTTTTTATGCTATTTTTTATTCTCTTTTTTTTCCCCTGTTTTTTGCTTTGTTTTCTTATGCCTAAGAGTAATGTTAGAAAGTCAAAAGTTCACACAATTTTTTTTATAACTTGTTAAGGAGATATGTTGTGTTTGGAGTAACATCATATTTACATAAATTTACTATTGATGCACCAATCATAATGGGTCACATCAATAATTATGAAACATTTTTATGTTATTAAATTTATTATATATATAATCCCTTCTTTGTATATTTGTTGATATGGTTTTTTTTTTTTTTTTTTTTTGAGAAACACACATACATATAGGGGAAGGGGAATGAGTGATAAACACCAAAACTGCATGCAACAGTTAGTGTCGCAGAGCAAGTGATAAACCCCAAACACAAAATTATAGAAAGAGATACAATCATTAGTCATTTTTTTCATTCGGGGATAAAGAAATTATATGTTTGGTAGACAAAATATTAATGTGATATACATTAGAAGCCTTACATATTCTAACCTAAATTTATAGAAAGAGATACAATCATTATTCAAAACTAAATGATGAGTCACTTTCTTCTCAAAAAAAAAATGATGAGTCACTTAAGATCGGTTTAGGATAACATATTTTTATTAGCTTATTTTATTTAAAAGATAAATTAAGTAAAAGTACAATTAATTATATTTATAAAAAAAAAATTAAAGGTTATACATAGATTGATGATACAATAATTCGGATTATATATATATTTTTAGAGGAAATTATAAATTTATAAACAAAACACGCCCAAGATGATGGTTTATCATTTTTTTTACTAAATGTAAATAATGGGATTCAATTTGATTCCTGAAACTAATAATAGAAATAGATAGGTGTATATATACTATCCAACATAATTATAGATGTTAGGTGTTTTTTTTTTTTAAGAGAAGTGTACGTAAATAAAGACCTTATAGATATTAACCTCTAAGTCCACATCAAAATAAGTATTTTAACTTTCAAAATAGTTTTATGCACTTGTAAAACAAATGAAATGATAGCTTGTTGTGTGTGGGAAAAAGATAGGATTTCTAGTTGTCTAGAATTCATGCTTTAACGTACATTTGTATTTACTTATTGTTTTAGACAATAGCTTTCTTCATCAAATTAACATAGCTAGCTAACCTAGCTATTGTTTTAGACAATAGCTTTCTTCATCAAATTAACATAGCTAACCTAGCTATTTTATTTACTTATTGTTTTAGACAATAGCTTTCTTCATCAAATTAAATGTGGTAGCATGCATACCTAACGTAATTATCAATAAGTTAATCACATGGTATTGACTATTTACGTACCGAAAAGAAGCTTTGAAAATTTCCAACTCGTTTATGATTCATGCATTACACAGATAGTTAGTAGGGTAGAAATTATATATTACCATAAATCTTTTAACCAAAACTTCATGATACTTACAATTGGTGAGGCAGTTCAAATAGTTGACTTTCTCTATGGATGAAGGAGTCATCATCACTTGTTTCAAACCAAATAAGTATTTTTTTTATATAGGAAAAGGTAGGATTGAGTTGAGTCATTTGCTGTTGTATTCACCAAATAGATTAATTATTGACCATATTATATATATATATATATATATATATATATATATAT
Source organism: Quercus lobata (assembly GCF_001633185.2). Lineage (NCBI taxonomy): Eukaryota > Viridiplantae > Streptophyta > Magnoliopsida > Fagales > Fagaceae > Quercus > Quercus lobata. The sequence continues at coordinate 1,091,093 of NC_044913.1, read as the reverse complement.
ATATTAACAAATCGATGAGGTATATATGCATGCACAAGCTCAAGAAATCAATAATGAACATGAGATATCGTTCTAGAATGTGAGCTGAGAAAAACAAAATGTCACATTCTCATGTTAGATCAAATTTGCAACCAACTTGCTGGAGTGCATATATTGGGTAACTTTTTTACCAAATTTATAGTTTTTGCAAAAAAATATTACTGAAAAGTCTATATCTGAAGTTATTTATTTATATAATCTTTTTTAGAAATTGGATTTACTAAACTTGAGTTTCAAGTAAACGCAGATCATTTGATGTGGTATTACATCTTTAAGTGGATTCATGCATATGCATGGGGTTACAAGCTACTCTCTCTCTCTCTCTCTCTCTCTCTCTCTCTCTCTCTCTCTCTCTCTATATATATATATATATATATATATATAATAGGTGAAGTTGAGAGAAACTCAAATTAGAATTCCATATTAGAGTATTAAAGCAGTAGATCTTTTAGCCCCTTATCGCTGTTGAGGAAAAATAGGACTATTCGGGGGAGCTGGAGTGGTTAAAACAGTACTCGTTATGGAATTTATCAACAACATTGCCAAAGCTCATGGGGGTGTATCTATATTTGGCGGAGTAGGTGAACATACTAGTGAAGGAAATGATCTTTACATGGAAATGAAAGAATCTGGAGTAATTAATGAACAAAATATTGCAGAATCGAAAATAGCTCTCGTATATGGTTAGATGAATGAACCGCCTGGAGCTCGTATGAGAGTTGGTTTAACTGCCCTAACCATGGCAGAATATTTCCAAGATGTTAATGAACAAGACGTACCTCTATCTTTCATTCATATTTTTCGGGCTTCTAATTCTTGATTTTTTTATGCTATTTTTTTTTTCCTGTTTTTTGCTTTGTTTTCTTATGCCTAAGAGTAATGTTAGAAAGTCAAAAGTTTACACAATTTTTTTATAACTTGTTAAGGAGATATGTTGTGTTTGGAGTAACATCATATTTACATAAATTTACTATTGATGCACCAATCATAATGGGTCACATCAATAATTATGAAACATTTTTATGTTATTAAATTTATTATATATATAATCCCTTCTTTGTATATTTGTTGATTTGGTATTATAAAAGAAAAATAAGATTTGTATCATCTTTGGGTATATTGGCAAGGCTTTTCATATAGTTGTAACTTGTGTGCCATTCCTTTTCTAACTAAGCCTAAACGTGTTTTGATGCTTTGAATTCTAGCTTGCCTAATGTAGAGTAGTCTATATCTACACTTTTAATCAATGTTGTAAAGCTTAGTCGTAGATTTGTTTCCTGTGCATATGGTTGGGTTAGAAGGGATGCAAATTGTGTTACACATGCTCTTGCTAAGTTTGCTTTTATAAAAAAGTTGTATATCTATTGTAAAATGTTTTCCCTCCCTCCTTCAGTGTTCAAGGAGGGGAGGAATGATGTTTGTGTTTCTAACTTTTAATGATATTGTGCATTATCAAAAAAAAAAAAAAAAAACTTAGCAAGAGTACCTGAAATTTATACTGAAAATTTCACTCTCACAATTCATCTTGTTTAGATCCATCACATTACAAAGGCAGAGAGAGAGAGAGAGAGAGAGTACGTGAAATTTGTAGTGTCTCTTAACTTTTTGCACAGCAGATTGGCCATTCTAAGCCCAATGTTGCCACGTCCACCCTCTTAAGGGCTAGTAAATAGAGAACAGAAAGGCAATGAGAGAAACACAGTATGTTTGTAATTCCCAAATTGTGTTGGATCATATTGAATTAGATTGTACGTTCACAAAATCACAGGTATGTGTTTTGTCCCACATTAATATTATGTATGAATGAGTTAAATCTGTGTAGATATAGCCCACTCTACTCTAGACAAGCTAGAATTCAAAGCATCAAAACAAGTTTGGGCTTAGTTAGAATAGCAATGGCACACAAGTTACAACTATATGAAACGCCTTGCCAATATACCCATAGATGATACAAATCTTATTTTTCTTTGAAAATACCATATCAACAAACATACAAAGAAGGGATTACATATGTATATGTACATGTATGTGTGTATATAATAATAATAATAATAAATTTAATAGATTTTTGGAGACTTGTGCCGCATTGCTTGATGCAATGTATTTTGAGTGAAAGGAATGCTAGATATTTTGAGGGATGTGAACAGTCCTTACTAGATATTAAATCTTTTTTCTTACATGATATTTTTGTTTGGATTGTGACTCTGTTGCAATTTTCTTGTTTTTCCTTTCCTGCTTTTCTTGATCGGTAATTTTGGTTCTTGATTTTTGCCCCAACAATACATCCTAATATACTCAATTCTTCCGATTTTTTTTTATAAGTAATAGAATTTTATTGAAGATGAAAAGGACTACTCTATGTTCATGATGATGAACATAAAGCACCTTAAAAAAAAATTTATTGAAGATGAAAATGACTACTCTATGCGCATAATGATGAACATAAAGCACCTTGAAAAAATACAAGCAAAATCAAGAAGATCAAATTGAGAGTTGGAAATCAAAAATGAAAGTTCAGTTGGTAATTAACTAACTGCATGAATTCCAGGTTCAACATGTAGATTAAATTACGAGAAAGAGAGACTACAATCTACAACCAACTAAATTTTTAACTTTGCCTACAAAAATAGAGAACACAACAGGAATTGTGCATGCTAGGCCTGTTGTCTTCTGAAGTGGTAGCTTAAGTGGAGGCACTAATGGATTCAAAATTATTGTTTCTCTTGCTTCCATGTGTAATGAATGGGAGCTCAAAGTAAATCTACAAGTTGAACCTGGAATTCATGCAGTTAGTTAATTGCATGTCAATGAAAACTCTAAGATTGACTGAAAGAATGCCGGTACCAGATTTAATATTATACAAATTGACCATTATTCACTAACCTTCTCTTTCATGTTTGCTTAACCCACAGAACAATCCAAGGCTAAAAAGTAAACCAAAAACTGAACTGCTTCATTCTTTGTCTTAAAGCTAAAGGGTCATCTATTCGGATACATACTTTTGATATTTGATAAACTGTGGGGTAATTCTCAGACATATACAGAAACTTTAGGTTCACTTTTACCAAAGACAGCATTAATGAATTTAATATAGTTCCATCGAAAAAGGTAGATGCTTAAACTAAAATATAAAATCATACAAAAATCCAGAAGTGACCAATAAATTCTATGGTTGAGCTGTCTTCACTTTCAACTAAGGTAATGACATTAAGAAAGGGCTTCAATATTCTCGTTTGCCATAGGCAGAGGGAGGTTTCAACCAAATAGTTTTTTTTAGAACACAAGAACTTAGCTTAAAAGTGCAAATAGATTCAGGCATACTCCTACTTGTTTAGGCTGCTGCCAACACAAGATTGCAATTTCGGGCAACGCGTAGAACAAATGCACATGCATTAGACCCACAATTAGGTGGACATTAAAAAAGAGATGTATCAAGGTACCAAACTAGTATATATTTAATGTGACAATCTGAATTATTACTTACATGGCAAACCAATTAAGACATCAATTTAGTCACTTTTAGAGGCCAGACTATAATGCGAAATAAGAAAATGAGAGGCATCTACCTGGTTTCAAAGCTAGAAAGACTTGTTTATTATTACATAAGGGAAGCTTATGAAACATGAATTTAAGGTAATGGCCTAAAAGCAAATTCCAAGAATTTTTAATCCTTGACCTGAACTCAGAAGTTTCTGAAGCACGGCAAAACACTAATTACTCGATCCACCCAGATAAGTTAAATGATATGCTTTACAATGACTAGAAGCCACAATGAAATACACATTAATATAAGGGGTCAGCAAGGAAAATTTTAGATACTCATAACAATCAAAGCCAAAGGCACAATATTTTCTTGTAGAAATCTAGTTTTAGCAAAATATCTTAACATTTGGCATCAATAATAAAATTCATCCAATGTTCAACATGATAATTGTTTCGGGAGTCAAACATCTCATAGAGATAAAATACAGCCAAACGAGAATGAAAGAGCAAGAAGACCAACCTTGTGAGTTGTTAGTTTGAAAGAATTCATCTTAAGCCTTAATCCCTTATCAATCAGGGCAAAGTATAAGCTCACATTTTAGCTACCAACACTTATTATTGAGTATTTGGGTAAAAAAAAAAACAATCATCTCCAACCGAGTTAGGTAACCAAACCTAAGATTATGTCTCTACAAAGAAGTATGCATCAACAATGAAGCTCGTAACATTTTCCTCTCTACAGCAAACGAACTGCGATTGTAAACATAAAAACAGATAAAACCATAAACAAAAACTGAAAACAAATAAACACAACTAATTTTACATACAGATCAACGAATCATCCTCATGTTCCTATAACCATGCTTGTTCCAATTCGAGCTCACTTTCCATTGCTAAGGTCTGGAAAACACCCCCAATATCTTACTCCGACCGAGGCTATCAAGAAGCTTCTTAGACCCCTCAATATCCATCCCAACAAGCTTCTGCAAGAACAGACAAGCACCAGCAGCAACCATTTGTTTCCTACAATTCTTTGAATGCACAAGCGAGGCCAATATGGAGACAGGGTATTTCTTATCCAAATTCTGAACCAAAGGGTCCAAAAGCAGAACTGCACTCACAATCCCCCTCTCATCCTTCTTAAAAATCTTCTTATTCCCAGCATACAACATTAAAATTGACAAAGCCTTTGCAGCAGCTTCTTTCTCTTCCACAGCCTTACCATCCAACATTCTGATTAAAGGACCAACACACCCACATTCACCAATCTCCTTTCGAGTTCTAGTACTAAACCCCAACTCATAAACAGCTTTAGCAGCCGCAACTCTCACACCCAACACACCACAATTCAAGACCCCCATAAGCCTACCTATAACCCCTTCTGAAACAAAAACTTCAGCAATAGTTTGACAAGAAGCCAAGTGACATAACAATTCCACCGCCACTTCAAGAGCCCTATTGTTATTACTATTAGAGTCCCAGAAATTCATCAAACACTGAACCCCATCTTCCCTAAAAACCAAAAGCTTCAAACTTTCATCATCAGAAACCAAATTACACAAACACCCAATTGCATTTTCTTGAGCCAAAGCAGTCCCAGAATTCATAACCCCCAAAAGAACACCAACCCCATTTTCCTCAACGAAATTCTCTTTAATTTCACTAAACAAAGCAAGATTTCTCAGAACCCCAGTTGCAAAAGCTTGAGAACCAGGAGTACCCTCTTGACAAATCTCCAACAACGATGAAATCCCACCTCGAGAACCAATAGCCCGTGCGTTTTCTTTGCTAAAGGTCAGAACTTGAAGTGCCACACATGCTTTTTCTTTAGCAAAAGCACTCCCAGAGTCCAAAACTCTCAACAAATGGTTCAAAAGCAAAAGACCCTCCGCAATCACCACGTGCTTGCTCGAATCCACCAATGAAATCCTCGAAATCAAACTCACAGCTTTCTCTTTCATCTCGAACGAGCTCGAATCAAGCAATTTCACCAACACAGGCACCACGCCTTGAGCCACAGCGATCATCACATTCTTGTCATCCCCTTGTAAAAGCTCCAAAAGCAAATCCAACGCCGAGTTCTTCGACTCAGCAGACCCAATCTGCAACCGAGTTATCAAACTCCTCGACTCAGCTCTCACAGCCTCTCTCTTCGACTCAAAAACGACACCGTCAGATAGCACACCGCTCTTGATCAAGATCTCACTGTCTCTGACATGGCGGTCGAGTTTAGCCAATACAGCATCGATTTCGCTCTGGGTTTTGAGCTTCCCTTCCGATAAGCTCAAAGTCTGGCACTTTGCGGAGAGCAAAACAGCATCGTTAAGAGTGTGGGAAATGGAGTAAAGGAGGTCGAGAGAGAGTGGGTTTGAACGAGAGTTTGGGAAGTCGGTGAAGTCTGTGAGTTGGGTTTGGAGGTCGTTTAGCTTGGTTTTGATCAGACCCCATTTGCCTTTGAAGCTTTGTGTCTGTGAGATTTGGTTTAGGAGTGTGGATAGGAGTTGGGTCGAGAGGGTTATGGGGTCGTTATCTGAAGCCTTCATAGCTTTTTTCGCTAACAAAACACACAGAGACAGAGAAACTCACAGAGAAAGCGATAAAGAGAGATAGATGGGTTTGTGTGAGAGACCGTAGTGTACTAGAGAGAGAGAGAGAGATTGAAGAAATACACTATCAATGACAGAGAAAGAGAGAGAGAGAGAGAGATTGAAGAAATACAATATCAATGACACAGAGAGAGAGAGAGGAGGTGGGTTCAGACGCGAGTTTTGGAGCGTGGTGGACACTGTCGCAGAGGTTTGAGTTTTGAGGTTGAGTTTGACACCTTTGACTTGGTCCGTTGGTTGCCGCCGTATCTATATGATTTTTGTTGGAGGGAGTTTTGATTGTTTTTGTTTTGATTTTTTGGGAGACAGATATTTATCTCCTAATAAGTCGATATTTTTGTTTTTGATAAGTTTGTGGAAAGGGATTCTTGTTCCACCTATTGTTAAGGGATTTCATTTCTTAATTTTTCTTTTATTGATTAGAAAAAATTACTATGTTATAAGATTGTCTCAGACTTCCTTCTTTGTTCAAGTGTGTTAATTTTTGTTATATATGTACAAGAAGATTCATTGCTTATTTGTTTTTACTTTTTAGACCCAAAAAAGTCATATGTTTAAGGATTCATGAAACGTGTTTTTCACTTTTTCACGTTGCTTCCTGGAAGTCACAATTCCAAAACGCCACTCTTTCAAAAAGTCCAAAATATAAAAGCTAAATCAGACTAAGACTTAATCATCAAAATTAAATTCCAAAGAAAGGGACAAATTTTTTCATCTTAAAAAAATTAATAATTATTTAATTCAAATGGAAATATATACCCCTAGTGATACATGAGCAGATGGGAATCACTCATCTAGTTTGACCTGTTCCTACATTTTTTAGTCATCTAGCATATTTGCATTTATGATGAAATGTGCAATGAGAGAATGACGAATTTCCCCAATATAGAAAATGTGCAATTCATTGAGTAAAGGGGCAAGATCCTCGCCCACCAACCCATGATCTCCTATTATGAGCATTAATCTTGAAATTTTTGCCCATCATCAAGACCATTACATCGCACACACCCCAATTAAGAAAAATAGAGGATTTTTTATAAGATCATGTTTGAACCTAAGTTCTATATAAACATCAAGTCACACCCATTTTAAAGTTATAAGAGAAAAATCCTAGTACTAGTTATAAACTGAATATTCAAGATTTGTGAGTTTATACTTAAATGTTGAAGAAGTTTTAGCCGGCATCACATCAATACCACTCCAATTGAGTGGTTCTTTGTGGATTACAGATATTCCAATGCAGTTCTTGGAAGAGTGGCCCACTAAAATCTTGTGCTTCATTGTATAAGGTAAATAAAACATTACAACAATCCTCAAGCCATACTATCGTGCCTGCTCTAATTAAACTGAGTAGCAACAGCTCAAGCAAGTGCCGTGGAGTTGCAATCCTTTAGCAACAAAACAAAAAGAAATATTCTTGAAAAATCATGCTTCCTATTTTATATCATCATCCGCTAAAGTACCAACATAAGATAAAGCCAATTGCATCAAAATTGAGGAAAGATACAAATGGGGTTGGGCTTTTAGGGGTTATGAAATTCTATAAGTTTCTTTCAATAATAGAAATTTATATCATAACAATGAAATCCATGAAGAAAATAATAAATACACAATCAAACTCTATATAATTTTCATAAGGTTTATTCCCTTCGATAATAAAGAGAGCTAACCGGACACAAGTCAACGTATTTTTCTCACGTTCTCTACCTTTCAATTTCCTTTTCTTTTCCTTTTTTTTTAATTAATCATCTTATTATTATTTATCTCATGTTTATGTACTCTTCTAAGATTATATACTTTTCTACAACTTATATAAGTGTTAACTTGTAATTGAATTACACTATTTACAAATGATTTTTTTTTTTTTTTTTTTGAGGAACCATAAAAGAGAGGGTTCGCGCATGTAATCATTGCCCCACGCCCCAAGGAATAGGTTAAGTAAGTTAGAGGATACCACCAGTTTATAACAGGGCATACTACTACTTGTGTCTTATATTTTTATAAACTGAGACTCAAATCATCGAGCAAATGGAGATTTGGAGAGTTTCTTACCGTTAAGTCACATTCACTAGTGGTGAGAGAGTATCTCATTCACCCGGCGCATGAGACATCTCTCTCACTGACAAGTAGATCTCACAAGTGTGAGGCCACCTATCAATGAAAGAGATAGCTTATGCACCCGGCGCATAATTTTTTTTTTTTTTTCCTCCAATGGTTACACATGAGTTCACTACTAATATTTAGAAAAAAGTAATCCAAAAATCGCTTACTACGCCTTTAAATTGAGACAATGCGATCCTAAACTCTTTGCATGTTTATTTCTTAATGGAAAATGTGGCATAATTTTTGTACAAATATATGGTTCAATTCATGGTGCACGTGGTACTCTGGCTGCCCAATCTTGATGGTGCAACGCACATGAATGCAAGTGAGAGTAAGAGAGTTGTTAAGCAAATCGGAAATTGAGCCGAGAGACAAGTCAGAGAGGTCACAGTTATTAAGTTAAGAGGTGGAAATGGGGTCCATGCCTTTTTTGCCAATCACACTGGCCCATCCTCGGTGATAGATTATCAGATAGCGAAACTTCCTAGGCTCACCTATTCTCTTCCTAACCTCACACCCCATACTTCCTCACAGCCCATCCTCAATCGTCAGATTGCTATAAATGATGTTAATCATTGGTCTGTGACCTATACTTTGTCACAAAGAGTTATGACCCGGGTAACACGTTACGTGGCAATAGCACCATCATCTTCATTTTACACAAACGTAGTAAATGCCGTCAAAATTTGATGACTTGACTTTTTTTAATTTAAAGTTATAATTACAGTACCAACGTACGAATAAATTAATTTTCTCTTACCAAAAAAAAAAAAAAGAATAAATTAATTTTCCCGGCAGCAATAATGAATTGGCGGGAGAAGCATGGTGGTCATACAATAATTATTATGAGTTTCATACATACGTGTATTCACTAGTATTAAACAATAAATAATCCCATACATTTATGTAAATTGCTTCATCCAGGGGGCTCTATCATATTAAATACATATATAGTATATACTAGTATCTATTTTTGTTTTTTAATTTTTGGGTTTCCCCTTAATGATATCAAAGTCTACTCGAATTTGATTTTTACCAATGGATAATTCTCTTTATTTTTTTTTCTCACCCTTTTGATTTGGTTCGGGGTTCTGTTACTTTTGATTATTAGAAGGACTTTAATCTTCCAATTATACTAAGCTCTGCTTAAGTTTATCTTAGCAGTATTTATCCCAAAAAAAAAAATGATTTACTTTAACTCAATTGGAGGTTATTTTGTTACTTTTGATCATTTCGGAGGACTTTAATGATTAATCTTCGACTTTTATTGAACTATTGATCTCTACTTAAGTTTATCTTATCCTTGTTGATTTACCTTAACTCAATTGAAAATTATCTTGACAGTTAAGGATATATATAATAACATATTGATAATAACTCTCACGTACTCTAAAAAGAAATTTATTAATATTGTAGCATAATAATAATAATAATAATAATAAAACATGAAATGGACACTAAAAACTCAAATTCTATTGTATTTATAAAAACAAAAAAAAATTGCATTATTTTAAAGGTTAAAATATAATTTTTCCGTTTTAGAAATATTATGTACAAGTTTATTTTCTTCTCTTCAATTTATAAAACTTGTAATTTCGTATATGAATAACTTAAGAATTAGTAATTGATCAATTTTCCATTCGGTGATAAAGAAATGATATATTTAATTGGTAGACAAAATATTATCGTGATACATTAGAAACCTTACATATTCGAACCTAAATTTATAGAAAGAGATACAATCATTATTCAAAACTAAATGATGAGTCACTTAAGATCGGTTTAGGATAACATATTTTTATTAGCCTATTTTATTTAAAAGATAAATTAAGTAAAAGTACAATTAATTATATTTATAAATAAATAAAAAATTTAAAAGTTATACATATATTGATGATACAATAATTCGGATTATATATTTATTTTTTAGAGGAAATTATAAATTTATAAACAAAACACGCCCAAGATGATGGTTTATCTTTTTTTTTTTTTTTACTAAATGTAAATAATGGGATTCAATTTGATTCCTGAAACTAATAATAGGAATAGATAGGTGTTGTAGGGTCTCAATTAGGGATGACAATTTTTCCCCGCCCCGCTTAACCCGCCCCTCCCCGCTTCGCCCCGCGCGGGTTTTCCCCGCCCCGCAAAAGCGGTGGGGCGGGGATGGAGCAAGATTTTAGCCCCGCACCACGGGGCGGGGCGGGGATGGGTTTAGGCTTTTTAGACCCACCCCGCCCCGCCCCTCCCCATCCCCGCCCCGCCCCGCGTTACTAAAAGTTATAATTGTAAAATTTTCATACCCTATAACCCTACTATTTAAACAAACATATTAATATTAGCATATTTTATTCTACCCAATGTGATTCTCTGCCTTTATTTTGTTGTGTTATACTATGAGATTTTTATTTATTTATTTTTTTTAATGATTGTCTTGATAAACACTTGGATATATTATTCAATTTTTCTAAAAATTGATTTGATTTTATGGGATAAATTTAGTTGTAATTTCAAGTATATTTTTATTAATGAAATAGGTTTCATTAAAAAAATTGTACTAGTTGTAGGGCAAATTAACAAAAAGTAGAGTTTTACGGGGTGGGGCGGGGCTTCGTGGGGCCCCAAGGGGCGGGGATGGGGTGAGAAAGTATTCCCTGTCATGCGGGGCGGGGCGGGGATGGGGTAAGATAAAACCATGCGGGGCGGGGACGAAGACCCCATCCTTCGGCCCCGCCCCGCCCCATTGCCATCCCTAGTCTCAATTCAGGACCTGGGCCCAACAGTTATGGGGTTCTGGCCCAAAAAGCCATAGACAATGAATTTGTAGAGAGTAGGTTACAGAACTGTGCCCTAACGAAGTGTGTGCTAGTTAACTTTGGGCCATACAACAATCAAAAGTAAGAAAATCTCCTTCATATCCATTAGGTATATGGTCCGCGGAGATGTATGAGGCGTATCCTTGTCTCTGTTCAAAGGTTATGGTCTTTCTCTTCTTCTTCTTCTATGTTCCTCCTTTTTTCCAGTCCCCCTCTTCATGGGGACTCCCTTCTCTTATATAGCCCCCTTGAAGTCATCAGATCCTTACACTTGTTGATCATCTGGACCTTCACTTGAGTGCCCATCCCATCGGACATCTCCCCCATCTTTCCATGAGTTGTAGTAGCCAAGATAACACTGTTCGCCAATCCTCTTCACATTAATGCGGTTAGAAAAGTAGCTGCCATGCATTTAATGTGGCAGTTGTGGTCTCTCCCTTGACATCCTATACTCTCTTCCCTCTCACAGGCTTGTGGGACTCATCCCTGCTACTAATACTCGTTGGAGTGATTCTTTATTACTGGTAGGATGCATGTTTGAGTCATACTTGGTACGTCCGAGGAGACATTTCTCCTCGGACTGCCTTTTAAACAAGTCTGGGCGCATAAGAATTGGGCCGGGATCCCTTTTGGCGCCCACACCTTCTACTCGGACGTGGTCGAATTCAATATGGGGCCCAAGGCCCATTGTTTGATCTGGAGACTTTACCCCTACAGGTGTATATATACTATCCAACATAATTATAAATGTTAGGTGTTTTTTTTTTTTTAAGAGAAGTGTACGTAAATAAAGACCTTATAAATATAAACCTCTAAGTCCACCTCAAAATAAGTATTTTAACTTCCAAAATAGTTTTATACACTTGTAAAACAAATGAAATGATATCTTTTGTGTGCGTGAAAAAAGATAGCCATGTTTTAAAAACGTGGCTATAGAACGTTTTTTTTGTAGTGGATTTCTAGTTGTCTAGAATTCATGTTTTAACATTTGTATTTACTTTTTGTTGACAATAGCTTTCTTCATCAATACGTAGCTAGCTAGGCACATGATGTGGTAGTAGCATGCATACCTAACGTAATTATCAATTAGTTAATCACATGGTATGGACTATTTACGTACCGAAAAGAAGCTTTGATAATTATTACATAGATAGCTATCGTTTATGGTTCATGCATTATTACATAGATAGTTAGTAGGGTAGAAATTAGTATATATTATAAAATTTTTAACCAAAACTTCATGATACGTGCAATTGGTGAGGCAGTTCAAATAGTTGACTTTCTCTATGGATGAAGGAGTCATCATTACTTGTTTCAAACCAAATGAGACATTTTTATATTGGAAAAGGTAGCTTTGAGTTGAGGTATTTGCTGTTGTATTCCTCAAATAGATTAATTATATATTGACCATATTTTATTTATTAATGAACATGAGATATCGTTCTAGAATGTGAGCTGAGAAAAACAAAATGTCACATTCTCATGTTTGATCAAATTTGCAACCAACTTGCTGGAGTGCATATATTGGGTAACTTTTTTGCCAAATTTTTAGTTTTTGCAAAAAAATATTACTGAAAAGTCTATATCTGAAATTATTTATTTATGTAATCTTTTTTAGAATTTGGATTTACTAAACTTGAGTTTCAAGTAAACGCGGATCATTTGATGTGGTATTTTCAATCAAAGATCCACGGGAGCACTCATGTACTTGGAACTCAAGTTTAACAAACTCGAGTTTAAAAGGCGTTACATAATAAAATAACTTCGAGCATAAGTTTTTTATTTAGTAGTATGTTTTGCAAAATTAAATTGAATATTTGGCCAAATGCACAAGCATAACTTCGAGCATATACTAGGTTAGTTTATCTTTTGTTTGTTTAAAAGTGAGATATAAAATTACTTTAAACAAATAAACAAATAAGTTATGAAAATGTAAACCTAGCAAGGTGCTAAACGCACGAGTCTTGCCTATTCCACGGTGTAAAAGCAACATTGAGAAAGATTTTAAGTGTGGATCGGAATTGGATTATTATATCTCAGTAATGCAAAGTAATTCTTGGAAGCTTTCATTTTCGGCGGATGAGGACGCTTTGTTGTAAAGTGGGATAGAAAGTTTAAGAAAAAGGGTTAGGTTCAAATCTTTAAAATAAAAATAATGAAACAAAGTTGCAAAAAGACAAAGTAAAGGAAAAAAAAAACCATGCTTCCTTTCTAAAGGAAAAAGGCAATAATGCTGGCAATTGAATATTGCACACCACTCTGTCAAAGTAGTTCCGACCAAATAATCCATTATCCTCGCAGTTTTTTGTTTTGAAATTTTGATTGATAACAAAGAAATGAATATGTATGCATGTGAGCGAATAATATATATATATATATAAAATTTGAAGAAAAAAAAATTACAGTAGTTTAATCTCAATTAAATGTGCTCTTTTTTCTCGACTTGGATTTAAAAAACTGACGTAATTTTGTTCTTTTATTAAAAAATATCTCATACATCTAATATATATTAAATATATACATCATTCTCACAAGTGGACACTACACTCAAAATATGCATATAATTAAGATGTAGAAGATAATTATTGTGAACAGTAGGTCACTATTAAAATCAACACTCAAGCGTAATTGCTGTTTAACTTAACCCTTAAGTTTTATACAATTTTCAGGAAAAAAAAAAGAAAAAGAAGATCAATTAAAAAGCTGGATGTGTGTGATAGACAGGTTTTGGTACTTGATATAGTTTATAACTTTATACTTTTTTTTTTTGAGAAAGTTATAACTTTATACTTTATAGCATCTTTTCATAGCATTTTGTTCTGGGTATTGACATTTGTAAAATATTGTATGACCATTTTAACGTAGGATGTACTAAATATGTCACTACAAGATAGGTTTGGGGCATATCTGATTACTTAGGTACCAAGGTACAATCTTCTTACAACTTTATTATTACAAAGAGTACTAGTCATTCCATCATTATCATCAAAACCTTCAATGAAAGGTTGGAATGGAGCCCATTGTGTCTGTGTGAACAAAAACGAGAGCTGGTGGACACTATATGGGCACATTTTTTAATGCAAAAAGGTGAAGAAAGCTTCTTTCAGAGGGCTTGGGGTTTCCTCGTAAGTTCATGCTTTTTAGACTTTTCTGTCTGAGAAACAAGCCAATTGCTCCTCTCTACCTTCTAGTTCTAGCCATGAAAAAGATCCAATCACACAATAAAGCTACGAGAAAAAGGTCTCATCAATATTCACACGTGGTGACTCGGTCAAAGAGGTTGATTTTTCTAGATTCTTTTCATTTTCACCTGAGAATATATGAAAAAAGAAAAATGAGTGTTTCTAACTTTCTACCTGCCCACCGTCCCACCCCAGTACTTTCTTATTATCCAAACAAACCAAAAAAATAAAAAGCAAAACCCTTAAAAATAGTGACTAGTTATTGGTTATAAGATTCCTAACCCTCTACTTTCTAGATTCGTAATTGTTTCGGTGATAATATTTTTTAAAAATAAGTCATTTAATTTTTAAAAAAATATTTTTTATAATATTAATTTATTTTTTTTATATTTTGTAGCAATTATAAATGAGTTCAAAAATAATTATTTAAATTCTTTTATTTAGTTTAATATAAGATAGAGTTATTTTAAAAAAAATGAATGAAAAATACTCTTTAAAAATAAATCATATTTTATATTGGATAACACCAAAAATTATCTTAACACACAAATTTTCATAATAAAAAATGGAGCAACTCGTTAAAAGGAAATTATATGAAACTTAAGAAGCATTAGATGTAATTAATTCCTTAGAGCATTTACATTCCAAAATTCTATCTCATTCTATTTTACTATCTCAAAAAACTACTTTATCAATTATACTATATCATTTCATAATACTCTTAGCATCACAACTTTTATTTTACAATACAACACATTAAAATAATATTTCTACACAATAAATTAATATATCCTAAAACCCAAATAAAAACAAAAATTCAAAAACCAGTGAGAGAGAGATGAATTGATAAAGTGAATAAAATGGTAGTTTTTTTTTTTTTTTTTAAGAATAGTGCTAAAATTCTCTTACATATAACATTTGCAATACTAAATGCGAATACTCTTAGGACTAAGTCACTAGAATTCATATTTTAACACCTTTTTGGAGTGAAAACTACGCGTCATGCAATGCAAAATAAGCTGTCTCTACGTACAATTCATATTTAAAATATCTTGGAGTGAAACCCAGTTATATTATGCAAATGCAATTATTAAATCAACTTGATATATCAGTTTACTATTTTAATGGAGTCAACATCGATGCGAACGTAATGCCATATGTAGATCAAGGAAATGGGGTTAGGAGGGTCTTAGTTATCATGTCCATGAAAATTAATTTTATTCTGCTCTGGAAGCAGATGTCAAATTTGCCCCATCAAATTATTGTTAGTTCAACGACTTTGAGAATGACTTGGAAAATTTAGAAACGTTTACTCCAAGAAGTCTTGCACAGCTCATTCCCAAAAGTTGAAAAGGAAACAAATAAAAGTTTATTTTATTTTATTTTTATTTTTATGGGAACAAATAAAAGGTTTAGTGCATCAAATATACAAAGAATTAATTAATTGACCCTTTCATAATTAAGTACAACCTCCTTAAACCCATTATGTGGTCTTCATTAAAACCATCAATATCTATCAAATCACATATCTCAATTATTAAATTATTTAAACAAATTGTATAATTCATTATATATATCATGTGACTAAAAATTCATGCGTATGGTTTTATAAATCGTCATATATTATGAATAAAATGACTTTTCATTTAAATTGATTTGGAAGTAAAATTTATTTTATATATATATATATATATAATAAACATTACAAGGCCACCTCATTGAGAAAATGACTTAGTGATAAGAAGTTTTTGTGTTCCATCACCTTGCAAGTATAAAGTTGTGAGTTCGAATAGTGACAAGCTCTACTATTGCTTAAATAGTCCCTCACCATGTCAAATTCGCGTTTAAGTGACTCAAGACAATGACTACACTTGCAGCTCACTTTTCCTTTTTCTTAAAAAAATAAAATAATAAAATAAAATAAAGGTACTGCAGGGGTAATGCCCATCAACTAATAGGAAGCTTTGGGCTGTTTTGTAGGAATGATTATGGAGGCTGTATTTGAAAATTCCAGCCCAAGTTTCAAATCAGCCCAAGTGAAAACTTAACTGGGCCATCGACTCGTTCAGCTCAATATTTGAAACCCATCAAGGGTTGTGGCTGCTGGCTTAGCAAGGCTATGCTTGTGACTTTACCGTTCTTTCAAAAGGCAACATTTTTCGAATTTCCAAGCAATGGCTTTTCATATAATAACTATATGAGCATTTGGTTTAGTTTTTTCTAGAACTTATTTAGGTTATTTGTTGAGTTCAATATTTTAAACATTAACTTTTTTGGTACAAATATAATTTTAACCATTTTTAGCAAAATAAGAAAGTACCATATGTAAATCTAAATGCACACTTTATATGCTTTTGGCTTGCCAGCAATAGGAAAAGTACCATATGTTCTTTACCAAGAGTCTAGACTTCAGGAACATATTGGATCAAGGCAGCTCGAAGATATTGCCTCCTTGATTCCACACTCTAATACCTATGGAATGACATGAAAACAATGACTTGGAGGGATTGAGATAAAGGTTACTCTAGCTAGTGAGACAGACATTAATTCAAAGAACTAACGCATTGATTCATGCTTTAACTTGGTCTGAGGTAAGAAAGTGTTTTGGTAATAACTTAGCCATGTAATACAAGTTGTAATGTTTATTACTAATAAACTATCCACCTCGCTTGAACATTTGCATATAAATAGGTAATTTTTATTGTCTCAAATAGGTGAGGGAGCTAAGTGGCACAAAGGGGGATATGTAAGAACCAATAATCAATCTTCTCCTGTCACCTTGGATTTGGGTTCAAAACTTCTGGAATCCTCATTCTGCCTCCACCATTATATTTTGTGTTCTTGCTTTACCTTTTTCTCTGAGCCATTCCTCATGGAATATTCATCTCATGGTGGCAATGCAACTACTCTTTGAATTTAGGTAAAGGGAATACAGTACAACACTTGAAGAATTGAGCCAAGGTTGATATATATTGCAAATATGGATGGATGGTCATTTAAATTGTCCTTTTATTAAGTTGAAGGAATTTACTTGAAACCAATTTGAGAGAAAAGTCTATCCTTCCCATAAATTATGTTTTATACTTTTGATGGAAACAGAAACATGCTTCACATATAATCCAACACATGCAGCTCATATTGGGACAGGCTAGCCCATGGTTAGAATGATTTAATAGTTTGCTTCCAGAGTGTGTTCAGTCCAACGTGCCTCTACGTAAAAAGGATTAGGATCCTCTCCATTTGGCTCAAAATGGAGGGGTCCATTTCATGGTTTGATTTAGTTTTCAGAATTTAAAAGTATACATGATACTGCGTAATTTAAAATTATTTTCTACTAAATAAGAAGTGACAAATTATTTTAAATGACATGATATTATATTCACATTTATATTTGTTAACCTTGACAAGAAAAAAATTCTATAAAACATGACTTGTGTGCCCTTAGAATTCATGGTGTGCACTTATGCACAAAATAATTTTCACATATTTCATTCTTATATGATGAGAATAGCAGTTGAATCATGATTATTTTCCCTACCTTGGTGTTATAGAGATAGTGGCTTATATTATGAATGAGAAGTAACACTGGTTTCTAGTTTAGGGGCTTCATGGACGAAGTATATGGAGAGTAGCTGAGCCACGAAAAGTCATTGTAATTTCGCATTTGATAAATTTCAATGTATAGGGCTAAGGTTTCTTTATAAGTATTAGGTAATGTAAAATTTGTAAACCTCTTTATCTTCTAAAAGTGAATTTTTCTATTGCTTGCTCCCTTGGATGTAGTCCCTTCGGGATATCTGTTGGGTTTTGTGGAGTCTAGTTGTGTTTGGTCAGGTTGACGACCCGATTCAACTCAATAATGTTGCGTGGTTTTTAATGGGAGATTTACTGAGGCTTGATTCATGGAGCGGAGACTTGGGCCGATAAACCCAAGCTGGAGTGCTCATGGACAAGCCTCTTGGGGGTCCGAGGGCAATGGGCCCTGGAAATTTTTTTTGGCCTGTTTTTGTGTAGAAAAGCGCAATTTTGTGATTAGGGTTTTATTGTGTGTTGTTACGGTGTTTTTTGAGAGAGAAAAAAAAAAAAAAAATGTAGCCGCACTTTTGTATTTTCCCTGATAATAGTGAAGTCTCTGCAACTCCGTAGATGTAAGCAAATTGCGAACCACGTAAATATTGTCTTGTGTTGTGATTGTTTTCTTTGGCGTGTGTTTTCTCTATTTTTTTTGTTTCTCACAAATTGGGATTTTGGTTAAATTCCCTACAATATCTGATAAAATGGGAACAATACTCTTCCTTAGATGTAGGTACATTGCCGAACTACATAAAGTTTTGTGTTATTTTGTTTTTATTTACTAATATTGCTAAGATCTAAAATCTTCAAAAGTTTGCTGACAGCCTGGCCTAGATCAAGTGTTATCTCAATTCCTTCTCTACAATTAGATTATTTGTGCAGCTGTAAAATCAAATGTGAAGAAACAACAGTATACATCAAAAGCTAGCACCCAGAAGATATTGCCACCTAAAAGGGTGGAAAAAACGTTAAAGTCAAGAAGTTTCTTACACAAGAAAGTCAGGAAAATAAACGATGGGCTTTTTTTGTTTTTCTTAAATGCAAAAATAGAAAATGGGGTTGCCAACTAAAACCACTCTAGACAATCACCATGTCATATACACTGTATACTTCTTATCAGCTCATAGGAGAACCAAAATGAAATAAAGTTGAATGCAAGTGAAGGAGAATAGGTATTCAAGGGACTACTTTTTGAATGAAGAAGATTGGAATAATGCATATATATAGAATCCTCACAGCACTGTGATTGACAATCCAACAATTGAAGACATATTGTGAGGGTGACACATCTGAAGTCAAACAGAACAAAATTTTAGAGGTGATGGTGTGGTAAAACTCTAAAAAGCATTGATTGACATTTAATCACGTGGACATTTGACATCGGTTGATCTTAGTATTGGAATAAATTATCTCATTAGAAAGGGATCAAATAAAAGGTCTATAGGTGTCTTAATCTTAACCATCTTACTATTTTCTATTATCTTCAACCTTAAAGGGAAATGATAAAAGGTCTAATAGTTTAGGAACAATTTTTAGAAACATTTAATTGGGAAAATGATAAAACAATAAATATTGTTGACAACTTTTTATATTTCCTATAAAAATTATGTCAAAATTTTCCTATTATGGTTTATTAACAATTGTCTTAAGGGCATCTATTAACATGACCCAACCTTAAATATTGACTTCATTGAAATTATTTAAGAAAAGAGATTTTGTGAATATTATTCAGGTGAGGTACCAAGTTCCTTCCATTAAGGGTTATGAGAATGTCAGCGAGGCAGCTTGAAAATGTTGGATTTGGATAGGTTCTAGTTGACCAACACTACATGCAATGGACCACTTTTGCAAAACCTACTAATCTGAATTAACATTTTAGTTACAAATTAAGAGACCAGAAAATGGCCTCTAGAAACAATATATATTAGATAATTTTGAAATGGAACGATTTCATGGTTCAAATTAAATGTTATAAACTTAAAACTTTATCTAGTATTATGTCATTTAAAATTCTGAAGTTTTGTGACCTTTTGTGAAGAAATTATCTTAACTGTAAAATAGAAGTCAAATGGAGAAAATCATGTTTTATTAAAATCTAACGGGTGTTGGAATTCACTAAATTGTAAATGCACAAACACCAGTAGATTACAGATATGGAGGAACAAACATTATAAAACTGTACAAATATGCGGATAAGTAGATTAGACTTGATGAACATGGTCAAATGAACTGATTCATTACAAGTGGCTTCACCAAAATGCTAGGTGGGTGGTAAAAGAGTGAGTCTTTTGCACCTTTTTGACCCCCTCTCTCTTTTTCCAAGTTTCATAATTCCATTTTCCTCCATGCAGCAAACAACATGTAGCTATTAGGATCAACATTGATGGGCGCTGTTGGCCCATTAATACTGTATATGGGAGAATATATTCTGTAATAGGTACATTGATAGTTGAATCTTTTAAAACGAGATAAGGGAAGTCAAATACATGGTGCTAGGGAGCCGAATTTGCAGCTATTCGAACCTATCCTCCACTTTTGGATGTCTATAAATATAGGCCTTGGAATGAAGCATTGAAGCATCGAGCTCATTGAGAGGAAGAGAGGTCTTGTATGAAGATGAAAGAGTCATGTCTGATAGCCAAGGATGACTTGCCTACATTCATTGCAGGGTTTCAAAAAAAAAAATGAATGTGAATAACTAGCCTAATATAAAGCCCTTACGTGGTTTATAGGCAAGCTCCTTCGGCTAGCCTGACTGGCTCTTATCTTTCATTCTAGACCTTCATCTTCCATTACATACATATAGGCAATCGACTGAGAGTCTGACAAACAAGAAAGGTATGTGACATAATAAGTTGAATGAGAATGTAGTCAAGGCAATCTGCATATTAGGATTTTAATTTTTCTTTGGCTTTATTTGCACATTTGGAATCAGTATCATGTTGTTATTGTTGATGATCTTCTTGTCATATCCTCCTAGCTGTTAATTGTCCATTTGAGACTTTTTTTTTTTAAAGTAATTTTATGTTACTTTATATATATTTGCAATAATAATTATAAGACATATTGTTGCTATTGTAAAAAAAATTCATTATAATTTTTTATTATAATCCTTTTAGAATTCCTATATGCATATCACTGCCACTTTGAGCAATAATGATTGTTTATTAGCTGTTAATTTCCAATTACTAATTATTAAGTGATATGATTTGTCAAGAGTCTTATAGTTTAGCTGACACTTCTTATATCTTTAATGGATATATCTAGAGTTCAAATCCTTACTCTCTCAACTATCAAATTATCCAAAGCAAAAGAGCAAAGCATAGCACAACAAATCCAAAATATTCATAGCAAACCTTTATTCTCAAGACAAAAATAAGAAAACAAAAGAATCTAGCACAATTTTTTTCTTTTTATAAACTAATCTAGCACAATCTAAATTACAGCGTAAGTTGTGTATTTATAGTCAAAATTTTCAAAATGTTTTAAAAAGCAAATAATGATATGAAGATTAAAAGCAAATCAAATAACTAAAAATAACATTCGAAACCAAAGAAGTTTATATGTCAACCAAAAGCAGTGAAAACTGAAAGAGAAAGTGATAAAATTATAAAGTCTAGAAGAAGTGAATTTCAAAATGCTTCTCTCTCTCTCTCTCTCTCTCAATGTTGCTTCCCCTTTCTCTCTCATCTTTTTTCTAACTTCATAATCGTCTATGTCACTTCGTTAGAGATGAAATGACATACTACTTCCGTCCCACCCATCTTGCAGAACCCAATCCAATCTAATTGAGTTCCTTCCCCCCCCCCCCCCCCACCAAAAAAAGAAAAGAAAACCAACAATAAAAAGCGAAAAATCCTTGATCTAAATTCTACTTCCTCACCCAGTTGCCATCCCTATCTCTTTCTAACCTTTTAGTTGGTATTGCAAAATGAAATACCAATTGAGATTGAGACTAAGACTGTGACTGTGACTAATACTTGATTCAATTTGTGAGGAATAAATTGAAAAATTGAAAGGGCATCATATATTATATAATAAAAGTTGGGCATAGAAGCTGTAGTTGTGTCAAGTGACTGCACTAAATTACAGAAATTGTTTTAGAATTTTAAAAAAATTAATATATTTTTTTTTGTACTTATCTTTTTCTCCTATAATTTCTAAATTGATAAAAATCTTAATTTGTTTACAATCCAAACTCTTCATTTAATCCTTTTATTATTATAATTTATAAGTTGATAAGAAATTTTAATTTGATTACAATTCAAACTCTTCATCTAATCTTTTTTTTTTTTAATTATATTACTACATGTAAAAAAAAAAAAAAAAAACTCTCAAAGTGATAGAGAAAACAAACAGGTTTATTCTTTATTGTTTTTCTAAATTTATATCTTAATTTATAATTTGTGTTAATTTCATAATTTTAAATTATGAATAATTTTGATTATATTCTTTCTATTGAATGTAAATTATCGTTTATAGGTTTTTGGTTGTGTTATATTCTTCTGAAAAAAAGAAATAAAATAAAATAAAAGAGTTTATATAAATTTGGCAACAGAGCTAAATAGATAAGGCTAAGAAATGTTTACTAATAATAATTTTATTAGTAACTTTTTTTTAACATGCTTTAAAAAAAAATGAATAGAGAGATAATTTATTAACGTGATTTAAACTCTTCTAAAACTTTTTTAAGGGGTTGGTTTAAAAAAATTGCAAAGTAATTTTCTAATTATTAACTACTATGCGCTAACTTCTAACTACCAAAACCCACAATTGAAATACTAATCCGTATGAGTCTATGAGATACCATTTCCAAAGATTAATATCTTAGCTATTATATATTAACGCTAACTTATATATATATATATATATATATATATATATATAAGAGGGGTTTTCTACCTCCTTGCAAAACAAATGGACTATAACAAGAATTAGCTAGATAGGGATAAGACTACACCACCTCTTTTCTACAATATATGTTAAATTCAAATCATTTTTCATGCATATTCACACGCTACACAAAGGAATTATAATAAGAATTAGCTAGATAGAGATAAGAGTACACCACCTCTTTCTACAATATATGTCAAATTCAGATCATTTTTCACGCATATTCACACGCTACACAAAGGAATTATAATAAAAATTAAATAAACAGGGGTAAGACTACACCACCTCTTTTCTACAATAAATATTAAATTTAGATCATTTTTCATGCATATACACACACGTATAGCATGCAACGCACAAGACTTAAACTTTAAGTTTAAACTTAAACTTGGTATGGTGAAACTCACTTGAGTTTCAATGCCTTTTTCCATGCTTTCAAGGACAAAAAATAAATTCTCATGTGAGTCTCTCTCTACTTCAAATTTTTAAATGTCTAATAATTTATATTATTCTTAATTATTGAATTGAAGTTTTACTTAAACATTATTTCAATTATTGTTTCGAATAGTTTTTAATTATTAAATTCAAGAGTTTTCCATTTAAATATATGTGATTAATTGAGCCTTAAAGTTAAATGTATTATTGAAAATCATTTTATATAAATATATATATATATATTTTAGGTACCTCTACCATCTTCCATTCAATTATATATATATATATATATGCATATGCATATTATAATACCTCAATTTCACACAACATGCATTCATTATATAACTTAAAAGTAAAACATTCATTTATTTTTATTATTTATTTTAAGTAAATTAATAAAAAAATTATTTACATATAAATTTTGATTAAAGCGTGCATCGCACGGGTATAATGCTAGTTACATATATAGTTAGGATCAGAAGTGGCTTGGATTTTGGAGGATATTAAGCTTATTTGTGAATTATAATCAATTTGTTAGTATATCATTTATATCTATTCCTATGAAATATGAGCGTGCTGCTTTAGCTCTTGCTAACGCAGCAAAAGAGAATAAAGAGGGCATTGTTTGGATAGAAAAACATCATTATTTTCTCTTTCTAATTGTACAACATGATACTCAATAAATAAGATCTACTATTGTTTCGTTAAAAAAAAAAAAAAAAAAAAAAAAAAAAAAGGAATGTAGGTGGGCCCAAACAGTCAACCACATCATCAAAACAAGTTGATATTTTCAAGTGGGCCTCTCAGCCCAGCCCATTAACTTACCCACACAGACAATAACAAATTCCTCTCCCACCTTCCTTCACCTTTCCAAGAACATCGAATCTTAAGTTAAAAACCATTTTATACACAAAAGTCAAAAAAATTTAATCGAAAAAATTCAAAATCTAAAAGAGAGAGGATTGGTCAACAAAATCCAATCCTTTCTTCAATCTCTCTCAATTCTCTTTCTCATTCTCATTCTCTCTCAGATTTTCCAATCTAATTCCTCAGATCCAGAGACGCCATTGGTACAGAGCTCTGAGCCAAAGAAAAAATGATAACGATACCGTATTTGACCGCGTTGACCACCTACTTCAGCTACGGCTTGCTCTTCGCTTTCGGTCAGCTCCGTGACTTCTTCAGAAAAATCTTCGATTGGTGCCGCGCTAGCAATCTTCAGGTTTCTCTTCTCTCTCTCTTTTGCTTTTTGAATCGTGTACGGATTTGATTTATTTCGTTTTTCGTTTCGAAAATGTTGAATTTTGTTTTTTGTTTTTTGTGTTTAGGGATACGCGCCGATCTGTTTGGGACTCGAAGATTTCTACATTCGTCGTCTCTATCTTCGTATTCAGGTTAGGAATTGTTTCGTTTCAATAACTTTGAATTTTTTTTTTTTTGGATTCTTAATGATTCGTGTAAATCGAGCTTCTTTACGTGTTTGTTTTTGTGCAATGTGAATTGAATCAAATTTATTTGGATTAAGCATAAGAAATTTTAAATTTTGATTTGAAACTGCTATTAAAAACCGTTAATTTTTAAATGATTCGTATAAATTTAGCTGCTTTACGTGTATGTTATGTGCAATGTGAAGTAAATTAACCATAATTTAGCTTAGGCATTAAGAAATTTTGAAACTAAATTAAAAGTGAGGGTTTGGATACGCGTTTGCCTTTTTTCTTTTTTCTTTTTTTTCCGTGTGAACAGTAATATCACAGAGATTCACTGTACAGGAGACCAAGTAAACTGTTTATGTACTGTTCATGATCTCGCGGCACTATTCATAAATTAAAAAATTATTTTACTACTGTGTTTTTAGTTTTTAGTTTTAGTTTCAGCAAAAATAAATTGTATCCAAACGGACCCAAAAGGAATAGTTAGGTCTTTGAGGAATTTCGGATTCGGTTATTTGGGGATTGCATTTGTATCTCTTGTTGGATAGCTGTAGTTCACAAGTTTTAATTTTTCTTAGATACAATTGGAAGACTTGGGTTGGGTTATTAATAAATTTAGTATGTCCTTCTCAGTATTGTCTCTTGTACTACCAAGAGCCTTGTAGTTCAACTGGCATCTCCTGGTATTTTCAACAGAGATGTTCAGGGTTCAAATCCCTTCACCCCCAACTATTGAATTATCAAAAAAGTATTATCTCTGATACTGTTGTTCTGAACTACAACAAGATAGGGTCAATTGCGTGACTGTGGCCTTGATGTACTAGCTCCTCAAAAGAATTGTGGGTTTTTGTTACGTTGTTATAAAAGGTTTTATCTGAGGAGTTTAATATCGGATTTAATATTCCTTCTATTCTACAAATTGCAGGACTGTTTTGGACGACCCATAGCAAGTGCACCTGATGCTTGGTTTGACGTGGTCGAGCGTTATTCCAATGACAACAATAAGACACTAAAGTGAGTCTGTTGTTGTGTTTGGAAAGCTTATACGTTTCTATTAGTTGTTAGCTTATGTGCATCCTATTGTGTTTTATTACACACACGTGTGTGTTGGGTTTTTGTTTTTAAACCTTTTGCATCTAATACTTTTTGATATCTTACAATGAACACAGCTGTCAATAAATTTCTTGAGAACTATTTATTAAGATGCTAGTCCCCCCCCCCCCCCCGGGGAATAATCTACTAACGACATCACATGCAGGCGAACCACAAAGAAAAGTAGGTGTCTCAATTTGGGATCGTACAATTATCTAGGTTTTGCTGCATCTGATGAATATTGCACACCCCGTGCAATCGAGTCTTTAAAAAGGTTCTCCCCAAGTACTTGTAGTGCTCGTGTGGATGGAGGTATGCAAATGCCTTTGCAATGTGTACCTGGTTATGTATATCAGTAAGTACTAATGCATTTTTCCATCAGGGACTACAACATTGCATACTGAACTGGAGGAGTGCGTCGCAAACTTTGTTCAAAAGCCAGCTGCCATAGTATTTGGCATGGGCTATGTCACAAACTCTGCTATTCTTCCAGTCCTGATGGGAAAGGTTTGCACTTAACCATTTGAGAGCACCGTGTATAAGGTTCAAATAGGAGCTGTATTTGTTAACTGCTTTCATCCAACAGGGAGGGTTGATAATTAGTGATTCGCTAAACCACAACTCAATTGTAAATGGTGCTCGGGGCTCAGGAGCTACAATTCGAGTTTTCCAACATAATAGTAAGTTCTTATGGTTCTGATTTTCCCATGAGCGTATCCTTGGAAATAAATGTATGAGTGTTTTCATCTTAACAATTCTCTTTGCTATCACTTTTTAGCACCATCGCACTTGGAGAAAGTTTTGAGAGAGCAAATTGCCGACGGACAACCCAGGACCCATAGACCTTGGAAGAAGATTATTGTTGTTGTGGAGGGAATATACAGTATGGAAGGGGAACTCTGCAAGCTTCCTGAGATTGTTGCAATATGCAAAAAGTATAAGGTGATATTTTTAGATGGTAACTTATATACACCGGAGCTTTAAACATCATATACTGATTAGTAATTCAAAGTTTTACACGTTTGAAGAGAACTTGATTTTGATTTTTTCTCCTATCCTATCATGAATTTTTTTACTTAACCTTTAAGTTGTAAGTATTTACCTTAGACTTTTGTGAAGTTTTTTCTTTCTTATTCGTGTGACAAGTGGGGGGGATGGGATTGACAAGCTAGGACATACTAGTTATAGCCTATAGATATGGATATAATTTTATTCTCTCATCTTTATTTTCTATTCCTTTTTGGATTGTTTACAAACAATTGTTCTTGCCTTTTGTCAAGGTCAACATTCTTATAATAAAAGTTGTGTTTGAATAAACTTCTCTTGTATTTCTTATAGGCATATGTCTACTTGGACGAGGCTCATAGCATTGGAGCAGTTGGAAAATCAGGAAGAGGTGTCTGTGAACTCTTGGGAGTGGACACTGCTGATGTAGATATCATGATGGGAACATTTACAAAATCTTTTGGGTCATGTGGTGGTTATATTGCTGGATCCAAGGTTTTTCACTCGCATTTTTCTTTGGTTTTGTTTCCAATGTGGGGATTGGAGAAAATATAATTGACAAGTCAATAAACCAAAGTTTTTTTGTTGGGTCATTTTCAGGAGCTTATACAATATCTTAAGTACACTTGTCCTGCTCATCTGTATGCAACATCGATATCTCCTCCAGCTGCACAACAAATCATATCTTCCATAAAAGTTATTCTTGGAGAGGATGGTACTAGTAGAGGTATAAAAGGGCTCTTATCCCTTATCTGCATATGATTTTTTGGTCTGCTAATTGCAGGACTTCAGTTTTAAACTTCACATTCAATTACTCATGATTGAACTGTTTTTTCTGTAATGAAGGCGCTCAGAAACTTGCACGAATACGTGAAAACAGCAATTTTTTCAGATCAGAGCTGCAGAAGATGGGTTTTGAGGTTCTTGGAGACAATGATTCTCCTGTGATGCCTATAATGCTTTACAATCCAGCAAAAATCCCTGCCTTTTCCCGGGAATGTCTCAAGCAGAATGTGAGTTTTTCACTAAGATCTGCATGTCTGCCTGCCATTTTCAAACTTTTTCATCAATAAATTCCCTAAGATGGGATTTCCTAAATTGTGGTTTCTTTTTTCCTTGGTACTTTCTCTGTTTCTATTCAGCTTTTTCATATTTCAGACTGAGTATCAATAATAAATTATGCATCACAGGTGGCTGTTGTGACAGTTGCTTTTCCAGCTACCCCATTACTGTTGGCCAGGGCACGAATTTGCATATCTGCCTCTCATACCAAGGAAGATCTTGTGAAGGCCTTGGAGGTAATCTTTCAGTATGGAATTCATTTCCTATTTATATCCATTTTCACCATGTTCCTAGCAGTCTTCTCCCCCAAAACCTAATAAGCTTATCTAAAGTGCACTACATCTACCAAACCAAGTTGTGTTTGAATTAGACGCAATGGCTTATCATTTTTGTTAACTTCTTTTTTTGTTTATTTTTTGGGCATGCAAAAAATTTTGCTTTTGTTTTTTATTAAACAAGAAGTTCATGTAGGTGAACAGTCTTGAACCATGACTCATTAATATTAGTGTTAGAAGTTTGGACCATCCCAGGAATAGAATCTGATTAGTTGGCATCGGGGTGCATAGCCAATGCCATTAGATTAATTGCAAGCTCACATGCAATTTGAAGATCTCTTTGCTCAAGTCTGGTCACTGTATGGATTCCACTTATGAAAGCTGTCAAGTACTCATCTTTTCTGGTGTCTTGAGACTTAATATTAATGGCACTCTTTCTTTCTGGTGGCAGGTCATCAGCCGAGTTGGTGACTTAGTGGGTATTAAATACTTCCCTGCTGAGCCCAACAAGCAGCAGCAAGAGAAGGGCATGATTAAGGTGGATTGAAGAATTTGAAGTTTAGGTAGAGTTCGTCAAGAGTCTTACGGAGCTTTAGATCTGATCAAACCGATGGTAAAGTATATTCTTTGTGAAGTGATTGTTGTATTCAATCCAAAGAAAAAGTGGGGAAGTTTGTAGCTGTCTAGATGTTTGTGGGGAAGTTTGGTTATTTAATGTACAGGCAGAGCTGTAATCCTTTACATTTTTTTGTTTTTGTTTTTTTGGAGATGTAATCCTTTACATTTGATTGTCTCCTTTTTCATTGATTCATATTCGATGGTCTTCTAAAATCTCGCGGGTTCTTTGCTTCCTTTGAGGTGTAATTTACCCGGTATAGAAATCCCAAATTATTAGGTTCAGACTATTTATGAAGGTTTGACCCTGAACTAGGATTTTCATCCGATGGGCCATTGATGGCTTAATCCCACCATCTTGTGAAATTGTCAAAGACAGAATTTGTAACTTAATATCTTCTTCCCGAGCAGGCAAAGATACATACGACTCTATTGAAAAAAAAAAAGAATAAATTGGATTCGAATTGGCCAAGATTGACCTCAATCGAAAAGATATTTCTGTAATAACCGAAGTCACAAATCTAAGAAAGCCCATTTTGACAAGTGGTAGGCATTTGTATAAGTGCTTAAATCTAATGGTAGACGTACAAATCTCGTCTTCAAGATCATTATAAAAAAAAAAATAAATAAATAAAAAAAAAAAAATTTCATTAATGAGTTAGGCACATTGATGATAATTTTTGTCAAATGCCTATCTACCCATCTAATCGGTTTGGGATTAATGTAGTAACTTGTTGACCCTCAATATCTTTTGTTGGAATGAAATTTCAAATTTTCATTCAAAACGATTCTTGGTCATCTTTTTAATCACATCCATTCACCATGACCACCGCCATTGTAGCCAATGAACAACCATTATTGCTTTCACACAGCAACACCAGTGGTGAACAACGGGCAAACACCATTTTACACAAACCATAATCCATTCAAAAACCATTGTACCCTGTCATCATTAACATACATATAATAAATTTGCGGTTGATTGAGTGGGTTTGGGGACGTATTAGTTCTAAAACTGTGACTGGTCACTGCAACTTAACTTCACATCCTCTACATGGTTAGCCATTGGCTTTTCAGTATTAATTTTTTTTTTCCTTGGATGAAATTAAATTAAGAAAAGCTTAAAGACGCAAACATGGCACCAGCAGCAGCAACCGTGACAAATCAGAGATATGAAAGAACAAGTAAATGAAAAGGAAAGATTGTAATCAGGAAAACAATAAACAAATAAAATGGAAAATCCTCATACATCTCATATATACATCATCTCCAATAATTATCTCATCCATCTCATATATGCATCATTCAGATGGGAGAGGCTTGGGTCCAGTGAGTCCTGTGCACTGAACCCAATAGAATGCTGCCATATGGCAATTTCTGAACACATGGCAGCATCCTATTGAGTCCAGTGCACAAGATTCTTGACCCAAGCCGGACACCAACCGAATATATGTATCATCCCCTCATAGCATGTTCCCCACAGCCGTGGGATCCACACACAGAGGCAGGATGCATATATCCAACTCATGATATGCCTTTATCCTTTCATAGTATAACTAAGTGAGATCCACATGATATGAGAGAGAAAATACATATCTCAGATACATAAAATAACTTTTCATCCAATACAATAGGGAGTCATTTCTTTATTTTGATGTCAGATGTCTGAATTGTTATGCAACTCTTGCATCACTGAACTCCACATCACATCAACAAATTTCTGAATTATTCAATTGAGGAACAAGTCTGGCTACTTAATTTGACACAGATATATTCTCATCTTGTACACGTATGAATCTCTGAATGATTAACCTTGGTAAAAATGAAAAAATGTCCCTCTAGAGAAATTCAATATATCTCCTAAGCCGTTTGATAACGTTGTTCTAGTAATGTTGTTTGTATTTTTTTGAAAATACGTGGGGTAAAAAAATGTGGAAAAATGCGTGTAATGTTGTTTAAAAACTAAAAACATGTGATTAAACTCCTATACCAAACGGTCCCATTTCCTTAAATCTCCCTGGATGAAAACTACAATTGCAATCATTTAAAGCAGTCTGCTCCACAGCTTAAGCAGGTTGTGAACTAGAATCCTATATCTAGTAAATGACATTGACCTAACCCATCACAACCATCTTTCATTTGCCAGCTTTATCTGCAACCTAAACATAACTTCAAAGCATTTAAACACATACCAATACTCCACAAGCTTCTGTAGCAAACATAGCAGCATTAACAAATAAGGTACAAGTCGAGATATAAACCTACACCTAATGCATAACTTCCAACTTCTGCCAACAAAAATTGACCAATATCCGCCATTTCTACAAGTCCGCAAAATGCCTCCATCACAATAAAAGAAGGTAATTAAAGGATGTCTACACAATACACCTTGTGCCTCCATCTAAAACGTTTAGCTCATGCCAAGATCACTTCTATAGATGATTCTGACAAATAAATTCTAATCAATAAAAACTTATCTACTACACCAAAGATAAAACCTCTGTTTCATGAGAATCGTCATTAAACCATAATGATCTGCCCAGGGGTTAAAATAGTAGCTGCAGATAATTGATTTCATGTATGGTATTAAAACATCAAGATACCATGGGCAGACCTTCTGAAGAAAGATAAGGAAAACAGAGGAACAGAGATCTGAGGAACTTGGATGGCATAAGATTGTCGACTCTACTTAAAGCAATACAAAGTAAATATCTTCTCCTGTTCAACAACTGACAACAAGTTTTCGAGTTCAAAATCATCAACATAAGAGAACCAAAAGAACTATTTAATGATAGACTTCCAGCTTAACATTAAGGACTATCATCCTAGAGAGAAGCAGATTACAATCGCTAGATGACATGTCCATGCAAGGGAAATCATTTTATATATCTCATCATCAGCTTCATAAATTTCATTCTCTGAGAGAACAAGGAATGGGGAAAGAGAGAAAAAACTTCGAATTAGCTTAATCATTTAGCAATTTTCTTGCTTTGGCACTGGATATTTCCACATGCTCTCTCACACTTATTAAAAATAACCAGAACTACTACAACAAAATCAACAGGGCAATATATACCAGAAAATTGCACTTGATTAAAAAAGGCATAGAGTGCAACAAGAAAAAACACTAACAAAATAACCTAATCATACTACCCCAAGAGTCAAAGAGCAAATACACTAAAGGCTCAAAATGGTTTAGATTGCATCTTACATTGCCATGGCTGTGAAATTTCCCCTAATTCTCCAACACACACTCACGCACACAAACACAAGCAAAAAGCTCCATTTAAAAAGCTCATGAAAACCCCTTCCCAAGCTTCTGAATTGCGCAATACATCTTCCTTCTTGACCCGACCGCATTTATCCCCATATCCTTGAGATCCTCTAGTGTCAACATTGGCAAAACCTCATCATCCACCTCGTGAATTTCAAACACCGGTGCATACCTACTTAAGCCTAACCCATTAAGCCAAATCCTCACACCATCTTCTCCACACTTCCCTCTTCTCCCACCTCCACCATTCTCATTCCTATCACCACTATCCGACGGCCCGGACAACTCTACCCCATCAATGTTCTCCCTAACCCCTCCTCCTCTAAAGGGTCTCCTATAAACCAATTCCCTTTCATTTCCATCCACACCCAAATTCTCAAGGGAATGAATTGGGCTTTGCTCTTTCAATGGACTTTCCGAGTTTTCCACATCGAATTCTCGATACCCATCATCAATATCTTCACCCCCACTGTATTTCTCATCACCTTCAACACCAGCTCCTCCATTACCATTACCACCACTGCCACTACCACCACCACTACCACCACCACCACCAATACCAACAATACCACATTCATCAGCCCTGGAAACCCAATTGGATCGAACCCTTTTCGCAGAAAGACCTCGCCTTTTGGAATCTTTAACCTTCCAGCTCCCAATCGCAACAGAATCCAAGTTCCCCTCACGCTCATCCACATCTAAATTATCATGAAATTCACCACCACCACCACTAGAAGAGCTTAAATGCAATAAAGTTCGAGTCTTTGAAGCTTTACCTGAGATGGGGTTGTTGGAATTAGAGTTGGAATTGGAGTTCGAGTTTGTGGGGTCCTTCATAGTAAGCTTCCAGTGCTTGCTGTTGCTGTTGCTGTTGTTGATGTTGTTGTTGTTGTGGTTGTTGCTGTTGCTGTGGGTGTGGGTGTGATTGTGTGTGGTGCGGCGCACGTGGGAATCGTAGGGTTGGTCTCCACCGATGTCGCCTAATCGGACGCTTGGTCTGCGCTGGCGCTTGGATCCGACGGTGGTGGTGGTGGTATCGGAGGAAGCGAGGACCAGAGGGGTGTTGGGTCCTCCGACGACGCCGTTTAGCTGGTTCTCTGGTGGGTGTGTTTCGGGCATTTGGAGAGAGATAAAAACTCTATCTTTAATTTGAAGAAAGAGAAAAGACAAAGAGAGAGAGAGAGAGAAAGAGATATCTGATTTTGGGTCTTTGATCCCCACCACCACTCTCTCAACAAGTTTCTCTCCTTCTCTAGGGTTTGTGTGTGTTTGTGTTTTTGCTATGTAGTAGTATTATTTTATAGTACTAATTTATAAATGTGTTTGTTTGTGCTTGTGTATATGCAGAGAGAGAGAGCGAGAAAAAGGGCTTCTTGGGTTGTGTTTCTTCCAGAGAGAGAGAGAGAGAGACTTGAGTGATTGAGAGAAAGTATTATAAATGAAAGGTTTAGGAAGCACTGAATAGGTGGAAAGGGAGAGAGAGAGAGAGAGAGTACTGTTTTGAGTGAAGCACTTTTGAGTACTATTCCTGTTTCAATTGGGACTTGGATCTCCCATCTCTTTCGTTCATTTTTTTTTTTTTCCCTAAGAAAGAGGATCTAATAACCTTCGGATCCTTCGAACTAGGGTCTTCCACTTTTGCTTCCACTTAAAACATGTGTGTGTGTACTTGCACTGGTTAAGCTTTGAGTTGTGTCTTTTTTCACTGCAGTAGACTCGAGTTTTACTAGCTTTTAACATTTTTCAATGCGGTGATGTCCATTAAATTCCTACTTAATGGGTACACTTTAATATAACGAAAATTTTAAAAGAATTTAATATTTGATCGGCCTACCTAATCAGAGTCAGAATTCTTGTGTTAGTTTTTCTTAATTTGATTGATTAGATGTGAATAATACCATCTAACAACCATTTAGCAGTTATATACCTCACATATATATAGTGTCAAGTGCAATA
Source organism: Quercus lobata (assembly GCF_001633185.2). Lineage (NCBI taxonomy): Eukaryota > Viridiplantae > Streptophyta > Magnoliopsida > Fagales > Fagaceae > Quercus > Quercus lobata. The sequence continues at coordinate 1,057,251 of NC_044913.1, read as the reverse complement.
AAATATTAGTACGTTTAACATCTATATGATAAATATTAAGTAAGCAAAGTAATGTATGGTTTATGAATATCAATAGAAAAACACACACACACACACACACACACATATATATATATATATGAACAATTTTACAAAAGCAACTACTAATACTTACAACAAGAATAATCCAATTTTGGCTTCAAAACACACCTATGGAAGTTTCCAAGTTATTCTCAATTTCAGTTTTGTTAAGGATAAGTTCATATGAAACTTTTCTATAACTTCTACTATATATAAGATTATCATGTCATTGTGTAAAAGAAGATATACCTTATCCATCTCAAAATATTATTATGTCATTGTGTCAAAGAATAAATACTTTCTCCAACACAAAAAAAGCAAGTCAGCAAGGCATGTCATTGTGCCAAAGAAAATATACCTTGTCCAACTCAAAAGATTATTATGTCATTGTGTCAAAGAATAAATATTTTCTCCAATACAAAAGAAGCAAGTCAGCAAGGCATTTATGCTTGCTTGCCAACTTAGATTTAAAAACTTCACGGTAACATTTCCTATTTCTTTGCATAGAATCTACTTGATCATGTTTACAAACAGAAGAAGAAATTGAGGTTCATATTGAAGTTCAAGTTTCGTTTTACACATAAAAAACAAGTTGATACTTGATATAAGTAAAAGAGTACACACTACCCTTTAACAAACTCTCCAGCTGAAAGCCAATCCAGTGCTTGAGAGAAAGTATTATAAATGAAAGGTTTAGGAAGCACTGAATAGGTGGAAAGGGAGAGAGAGAGAGAGAGAGAGTACTGTTTTGAGTGAAGCACTTTTGAGTACTATTCCTGTTTCAATTGGGACTTGGATCTCCCATCTCAATTTTTTTTCCTAAGAAAGAGGATCTAATAACCTTCGGATCCTTCGAACTATGGTCTCACTTTGCTTCCACTTAAAACGTGTGTGTGTACTTGCACTGGTTAAGCTTTGAGTTGTGTCTTTTTTCACTGCAGTAGACTCGAGTTTTACTAGTTTTTAACATTTTTCAATGCGGTGATGTCCATTAAATTCCTACTTAATGGGTACACTTTAATATAACGAAAATTTTAAAAGAATTTAATATTTGATCGGCCTACCTAATCAGAGTCAGAATTCTTGTGTTAGTTTTTCTTAATTTGATTGATTAGATGTGAATAATACCAACTAACATAAACTAAACCATTTAGCAGTTACATATCTCACAAATATTTAGTGTCAAGGGCAATAAAATATTAGTACATTTAATATCTATATGATAAATATTAAGTAAGCAAAGTAATGTATGGTTTATGAATACCAATAAAAAAACACATACATTTGAACAATTTTACAAAAGCAATTATCAATACTTGTAGCAAGAATAATCCAATTTTGGCTTCAAAACACACCTATGGAAGTTTTCAAGTTATTCTCAGTTTCAGTTTTGTTAAGGATAAGTTCATATGAAACTCTCCTATAACTTCTACTATATATAGGATTATCATGTCATTGTGTCAAAGAAGATATACTTTGTTCATCTCAAAAGATTATCATGTCATTGTGTCAAAGAATAAATACTTTCTCCAACACAAAAGAAACAAGTCAGCAAGGCATGTCATTGTGCCAAAGAAGATATACCTTGTCCAACTCAAAAGATTATTATGCCATTGTGTCAAAGAATAAATACTTTCTCCAATACAAAAGAAGCAAGTCAGCAAGGCATTTGTACTTGCTTGCCAACTTAGATTTAAAAACTTCATGGTAACATTTCCTATTTCTTTGCATAGAATCTGCTTGATCATGTTTACAAAAAAAAGAAATTGAGGTTCATATTGAAGTTCAAGTTTCGTTTTACACATAAAAAACAAGTTGATATAAGTAAAGAGTACACACTACCCTTTAACAAACTCTCCAGCTGAAAGTCAATCCAGGCAGGGAAGCGTAGTTCAAATCCAAGTTCAAATTGGTTAGATTGGGGTTGGAAATTTCCATTCGAAGTAGGTCGAATCAGGATAAAAAGTCATACAAACCCACCTTGATCCATGTACACCATTACATAAGAAATTGAGGAAGAAGTTCACTCACAGGACCTCTCTTTAGCCCTGATTATAGTAGAGTCTATATAATGGTGAAAATCAATAACTAGAGTGTCCAAATTAATGCATGAACTATGGATTTATATGCACTCTTCAAGCAATTCTAACTTCATTTCCGCTCAGATCCTATTAAAATCGAGCCATTGCCATCCTTAATCAAACTAACATAATGTCTTGGGAGTTCAATCTCAGGACATTAAACCCAACTATACCCAACTATACCACATGAGAATATCATAACCCTTTGTTACTGTCCAATTAACCTTAATAATATATTATAACTTTATTTTAAGGAGTTTGAGATATAATTTATAAACTCTTATATACTCATCGACTTCATGCACTAGTTTATTTTAAATGTATCATATAATTTTTAGCTTAGGGGAGAGAGGGAGAGAGGGAGAGAGAAGTGAATGACTTCCTTGTGAGTCACAAGCTAAGGAAGGAATAGATGATGAATGGGAAATTCAGGTGGATTCATTTGAGTTACACCATGATCATTTGGGATCCTTATTCTTTACATCATAATGAGTTTGGCTATGTCTTATTCTTTCATACAGGAGGGGATTATAGAGAGTTCAGGCTCAGGTTCTTTGATTTGCAGTTGTATCTTGTATCTTCACCAGTCAACCTAATAACCAAAAAATGAAACTGGTTCGCAAGGCAACAAACAATTACTAGTACATCACGAGGTTTAGTATTAACAACTGACAAGGTTTTCTTCTAGTACTCCAATATATTGAATGTGATACTGAGACTAGGATATAGTCAATTTTGGACACATGCCGTGCCCGTGTCACATCTAATTCATCGAAACACAGAATGCAAACAAACCAATAGCAAACCAGGAGGTTAGGTATTTGAGCCATTATGTGCAAAATTTTTGGATAATAGTTAAAATAAGAAACCAGTGATAAGGACCAGGGAAAAAAGAGTAAAAGTTCTTTTTTTCACCTGTTTTGGAACTAATTAAGTGCAAAGAGTATAAACAATCCATAAAATTGCAGCACGATGGACTGCAAGAAATTGTTAACAGAGGATATTAAGTAAAAAAATAAAATGTAAACTAGATTAGCAAAAAAAAAAATGTAAACGAATACAAGCGGCACTCTTTACTTTTCTTTCTTCCTTCTTGGAAACTAAATATAACTGTTACAAAATTTCTCACCATCTTATAAACATGATTTTCGCTGGAAAGTGCTGCATTTAGAAGAAAAACTAAAGTATTCTTCACCTCCAATTGGCATCTGACTATGGGGATATCAAACTTTGATAAAAGGCCACATGAAAAATCTTCGGCGCCTTTAAAAAAGTATTTACTATGGGTTGCTAGGTACTAGCTGCTTCCAGAATAATCCAATTCAGATCTGCTGGCAGCCTTTTCTTCATCCAATTTTTAACTTGGAAAATAAATTCAAAAAGCATTCAGTTAGCCTCATATGATTCAACTGGCGGGCACCGTGCAAAGTACCCCATCTCCTAGACTGTGCTCCAAAGGGTACATGGTTGTGCCCTTCACATATTTTTGATGGTCACTAGCCACCTTTCTAAGGTTTGACAATGCTACAGGCTCTCTCTCAACTTGCTTCTTAATAATTGAACATGCAGCTAATGGGTCGCTAGACCCTGCTCCAACCCTCCTGCAGGCAATCATAAACAAAGAGGATAAAAATACCATTCACCACACATGCAAGACAATAGTTTTCAACTAATACTGAAGTGATCTCCAAGATATTGAAAATTTATCTACTCATAATAAAATAAAGAACTAGAGTACTCCTGGAGTGAGCTTTTGGATTATGCTTAATAGGCCTTATCCACCCCTCTCCCTTTTTTCAAGTTACTTAGAAAAAAGATAATGCACTAAAGGACTCAACTAACATTTTATGATATAGATATGGAAGTAGGAATGTCACAACCAAAATTTGACTTTGAATAATATGTTAAGATTGACAGAACCATAGGTTTAAGCTATAAAGAGGAGGCAAGGAAAGGGAGATCTTCCATCAGTCAGTAATTACCCATGAAATGGATCTTTAAATATAAAAAATAAAAACAAAAATAAATCCTTCTTTCTTATATTGATAATTAATATAAGAATCAGCTCATTCACTGGAGCATTAATAATCTCAGATTGGGTTGGGATCATTGACTGTTGTAGTGTTCTCTTCATGATGAGACCATTTCAAACAAAAAACATCTCCATACACAAACATGCCATAATTACTTAACCATGCCATTTCTGCAAGGTTGTCCGACTGATAATTGGATATATATTCCACTCATCAAATTGAGGGCCATAGCTTGCAAAAGCAGGACCAAGAATGGCAAAGGAAATTATGAGAGTAAATAGAAGAAGAATTCATTAATGATTAAACATCAAGCCAAACAATTATATCTGCCTATTCTAAATTAATATGTTTTCAAAACTAGAAAAATATAATAAAGCTTACTCACTTCAATAATTTCTCTGATGCAATTCTAGCTGCTCTAATTGTGCCACGGCTTGGTACCCATTTTACGAGACGGTTTGGATCAGCCCGCATGGGAGAATGGATTTTGATAAGCTTAACAAGCAGAAGTAAAACATATCAAAAAATGCTAATGATGGAAATGTTTATACAAGTTGCAATGAGAAAGTTTATGATATGATAATCTAATTCTAGATAATTACCAATTGCCATGATTTATATTTTAGTATTGAATTACAACATTTTCCCAGCATAGTGCCATATAAATTAGGAAAACAATGGGGGTGGAAGGGGAAGAGGGGGGGGGGGGGGGGTGATGTTCATACACCACATAGATGGAAGAAATAAACCTCTATCAGTGCTCCAAGACCTTGTAATTTGAGTTTGCAACATCAAGCCCCCCATAACAGGGATTGAGCATTGGTAGTCTTTCCTCTCTCAAAAGGAAGGAAAGCTTATCCCAAAACCATCTTCATGAGGTTAAGATTAATAAAACTATAGTATCAGCATATTAAGAAAAGAAAAGTTGTTGACTTACTCCCAAACACTCCATCATTTGATAGTATGCTCTCCCATGCAAGGGAGTATGACCTTGTCGAGATTCGGAGAAATATCTAGTCCTGAAAGAGTATTATAAGGCTCTCTGATCAGGTAAACATAATCAGATTACATAAAAGTACTTTATTTGGAACTACCAACTGCTGGAAAATATATAAATAAAATCTATACCATTCTTTATAACCGGGATCCACAGTGAAACCATACATATCTACTGATTCACAAATAGAGAGAGCAAATTCAAGAGCCTTGAGCCCAGTTCCTTTTGCTGCCGAACCAAAGGATCCACCTAGCATAAGATATATAGGATTTTTAATTGGAACTTCCTGCATAACAAACATCCCCAGGAAAAAGAAAAAGAAAAAAATCAGTAAGATAATTATCCCCAAAAGCGAGTAATTTGCCATAGTCAAATCAAGCAAATGCCTGAGTGGCCATATATTTAAGAGGGAATTCAAATGAGCCAAGACAAGTAACTGGGAGAAGAAATTTCAAAAATTGGTTTAGATTCAGCAATAGAACTTTTCTTTCTTTCTCTTTTGCTCTGGCTCAAACCCAGAAATTAAAAGCATGGACCTATAATAAAGCGATATATGCATGAACATAGATATCTATTAGGACATTGCTAAGGAAATCAATTTACAAATAATACATTTTAAAATCACAAGAATAATTAGTTAGTTAATTAAATTTGCACTTGAATGATTTTTGGCAACAAGTAAATGCTAGGGGAGAAGATCAGACTAATGCAAAATATTAAAGGAGACCAAATTCATTTGTTGATGGGACAAGCAAAACTAAAACAAGATACCAACCCGTATCATTTTGTTCATAATGTCATGAATTGTTGTTTTTACGATCAAGACCTCCTTCCTTCTTTCTGCAGAACCCATATCTTTAGTTTACTTCTAGTAACATGTCACAGGCTTCACAAGTTAAAAAAAAAAAATTACGGTGCTCATACCATCTAACTCCACAACTTTATCAAGAGCTTTAGCAGATCCCCTATTAAGAAGACGGAATGTACTTTTCTTGCCCACATGGTCTGAATAGTTCTGCAATAAATCAAATGATAGGAGACTAAGGAGAGGTAGAACATTTATTAAATAAAGCAAAGAACAGAATTTCTAACATCAACATTGCAGCAGCTTAACCTGAATTGGAGCACCATTTTCTCTGATAACAACATCATAACCATCTATCTCCCTTCCAAACTTTGCTTTCAGAAGATCTCCTGAGTTACCAATAACAGCACATCGGCCAAACTGCCGTGGAAGATATGGTGGCGTTTCAGGAAGTACCAGTGAAAGTTTCTCCATGCATAGAGTCTTATTCTTACAGTGGTTGCTGCAAAAGAGAAATGAACTACATCAGCTAGCACATGGCTGTGAATTTCCCAGGACTTTTAAGAACCCAATTTCGTATTAAACTAAAAACCAAAAATCTAAACAAAGTCCAAGCCTCTTGAGAACTTTCTAGAAAAGTTTTTCTTCTGTATTATTTTTGACTTCTCAGGACTTATACTTCATAAGATGAGTTGATAATTTCCTTTCTATATTTTCTTCTCATCTTTGATTCAATACATTGAGTAAGATAACTAGTACCAGTCACTAGTACAACTACTTACAGAAGTACTCCCTTATTGATCCTGCGCCATGCATAATCCTCCCATCCATTTGGTAAAGCATCAATGAACTCCTTGGTGAGTATTGTAGAACTATTGCGCACCTGAGTAATCAACTCACTATATAACAAATCAACTGTAAAGCATACAAGGACATCCTAACAAACAAATTAAGTACAAAAGGATCACAATGAATCTGACAATAAACAAGACAGAGAGAAAACAGACTTAACATTATTGCACTAAGGTGTCAGCTAAAAAAAAATATTCTCTAATGTCAACATGTCTTTGTCTCCTTCAAAATTAATGCATGCAGTTGAATAGTAAAGGAAGGCAGAACAGCCTGCTCACCTGTTCCCATGTAGCCACAGCTTCACAGAGATCAAAATCAAAGGATAGGCCTTCTAGTTCACCAGTTTTAGGATCTTTCTGTTCACATATAAAAATTTCCAAGGAACTAAGTCGGAGTATAATAGCAGCATGAAACTAATCAAATCACATTTCCCCATATCATAATTGATACATTTTCAAGAATCACAATAACACAAGCCTCAAATATTGCCAAAATCAAAGAGAAACCTACCCATTTGGGGATGGTGTCACTGGGGAATTTTATTGTTACTTTGCAATAATCTTCACCACTCAAAGCTTGTAAACCTAATCCATTTGCACTCTGCACCAAAAAAATCAAGTTCAGCAAGTACATGAAAATTCATAAAAACAATAACTTTCTCTACACGCAACCCGTGTATCTCACATAGACATCATAACTAAAAACCCGACTCAAATTCCATTGATAAATTACCACTTGTCCCAAAAGCTTATGTAGTTACGAAATAGTAACCATTATACAAACACTCCCCCCTCACTACATTTTAAATGAGATGTAGAGTAGAGACAAGCATCGAACTCAAGACAACCCGTTTTAGAAAATGGTGAATTTTATCATTTAACCATTATTCTAACATTCACAAACACCCTAATCAGCCATTCGGGTTTTAAGCTACCCTAATTCTCACAATGTAGCCACAATTAATCCAATCTAACCATACTACTAAACAATTTCAGTTCAATCCAATCCAATAAAAAAAAGGTGAATTCAACTAAAAAAGGAGCTCACCACACACTTGTGGAAATGGGTCTGCAAAGCTTTCAAGGCTTGGAAATCTTCTTCATCCAAAGGCTGAGAATTGTCTACACAGAGCACAATTACATTCCCATTAAACACGACAAATATACAAATATACACACAAGTATAAATATACGTACAGAGATTGGAGACGCCGGTGATGTAGATGAGGATGGCGGTGAGTCCAGAAGCTAAAGCAAGTAACAACCCAAGCTGCAAAAGTCTCATCTTTTGCTATTAGATATTCGATGTACAAGTTCAATTTGGCGAAAAATTAAGAGCAAAAAAAAAACCCTAATTCCAATTTTTTTTTTTTTTGCAGTTTTGTTTGTGAAGCAGTGGATCTGAGACTGGAAGGAAAGCCAGGCGCGCGAGCGAGAGAGGAGAAGGAAGAGGGAGCAATCTAGTGCTTCGCGCGGGTGTAAAGCTCCTTTTACAACGCTGACGAAATTATAGTCATAGTTTTGTTTTTGTTTTTTTCATTTATTTATTTTTATAATCAAAATGAGTCCTTTTTTTTTTTTTTTTTTGAGAAAATCAAAATGAGTCCTAGTTTTATTAACTTTTAGATTTCTACGATTTTTTTTTTTTAACCATAATTGATAATCCATCCGCTAATAAAAAGATAACATTTTTCATGTATTCCCCATGACTCAAACTTTGTCTTTTTGTAACTACAACTTCTTCTTCTTTTTTTGAATTCTTCCTTAATACAAGACTCTTTGTTCTTACCTTTTTTTTTTTTTTTTTTTTTTTTTTAATTTGTTCTTCATAAGAACTCTTACTTTTTAAATTCTTTTTTTTTTTAATGAAGTCTTTCAGTTTATCCAAAAAAAAAAAACAAACAAGAACTCTTACTCTCCCTCAAAATCGGCATATTTTCTTCCCAGCACAGGTTTCCTATTTTAGAGTGAGACCCTAAATTGAGAAGAAAAACCCAAAAATACTCACATTATCATACTCCTACTGGTTCTCCAAAGTCCAAACCAATATATATAAATATATTTTTTTTTTATCTTGGTAACTAAAATAAAGAAAATGAGCTTTTTCAAAAGTGAGAAATTAAAAATAATAATTAAATGAAATGTAATTTGGAATAAGGAATTTGATGTGAGTGTTTTGAAAAGTGGTTAGCTAAAATATGAAAAGTAAGTTCTTATTTTAAAACAAGAAGAAAATTCTAGGGGATTTGATGTGAATGTTGAGCCTTACAATATTGGTAGCAGGTTACCTAAAATACAGTAAGGGGGAATGTGGGTAACCAAAATCAAAAAACACCTAAAAAGCTACCTGCATCAACTTACTCATTTCCCTCCAAGATGAATTTTAGCTATAGTTGCTTGCTCTCTATCTTTATGGAGCGCGGCTTATTCCCTAAACATTTGTTTATTGTTTTTGTGTCTTGATAACTGTGATAAAGTAAATTAAGTGTTTTAAAAAGTGAGAAGAATAATAAAAAATAAATGAAGAAATAATATTTAAATTAAATGAGATTTAGAATAAGGAACCTAATATGGGTGAAAAGAAAAGATGATTAGCTAAAAGAGAAAAAATAGGTTCTTATCCTACAATATTGATAAAATTTAGAGAAACTACTATCAATGGTCTTAGTAAAAGAGCGAAAGGAAGAAACCCAAAAAAAAAAAAAAAAAAAAAAAAAAAAAAAAAACACCCCATAACAAAAAAAAACTTGCTACCTGTTCCCCAATTTAGGATTTTGCAAAAGTTGCTCCCTATCTTTAGGAAGAACTGTGCATTCATTCTCATAAACAAAAACACTCTCTTAACCACTCTCAGCTTCCCTCCGTTTCTCACCAACGATGCTTGGTTTTTGTTGGTGGTGGTCTCTCTGCATTTGCATTTCTTCCTCTAGTAGTCTCATGGTGATTCTCTCTTTCCATGAAGGTATGAGTTTTTTGAGCAAAATGCAACACTTAACAAATATCCCTAAATTTTTTCCAGTAAAGTTTTGGTCTATCTAGGGCTTTCTTCTAACAAAAGTCACATGTAATCCAAACTTGTTTTATTTTGTAAATAAATTGATTATGTTTTGGAACCTTGCATTTTGATTGTGTTTTGTTGATACATAAAGTGTGGTAAGTGTAAATTGAACCTCCGCAACAAAAAAATATTACCAAATAGACACTTGTGTTGTTTGGTTTTGTAGCTTATCTTTCAGCTTGTTTTTGCTATATTGCATATGTCATATTTGTTGATTTAATAAAATTTAGCTAAATCTTGTGTTGGTGTTTGGAGTTTTGTTGTATATCAAGTTTTTATTTAATGAGAATCTATTATTCATCAAAAAATATAATCATGCTTTGCTCTACATAAATACGTGTCTTTACAGGTAGTTTGTTTGTTTTTTAAGTGATGGGCTCATAAAGATGAGACCTCTTCTTCAATACCTTTTTAGAGGATCAGGAATAAGGTTTAGACGATGATTTTTTTTAGACACTCCAAATATGGATGTGGATGCCCATCAATCTCCATCCCCTGTTGAAATGAGAAAGTCTCCACCACCCGTTGAAATAAGATCAAGTACTAAGAAATCTCACAACGAGGATAGAATTTTAGCATAGAAGAAGATAATTTGCTAGTGTCAGCATGGTTCAATATTAGTTAAGATGTAGTGTTTGCGAATGGCAAAAAACATAAGACATTATGGCATCGAATTTGGTTGTACTTCCATGATAACAAGCAATTTGAATCTAACACTCAGAAAACTCTTTATACCATCGATGATCGGTTATTAAACAACATACCAGTAAGTTTCGTGGATAAACACTGAATCCATATGGTAAAACTAAGCAAGACAAGGTATATCTAGTCAACATTTAGTATATATTGTACATCAATATACTGATGTTTTTAAGATACTTATTATTTTTAAATTGTTAATTTTGTAGATTAGTTATGCAAAACTTATGTATAAAAACAACAACAAGACCTCATTTCAATTTGAACACTGCTAGAATATTTTGAGGTATGAAGCTAAATGGTTGGAGCACAAAGATAATGTGAAGGGAAGAAAACAAACAACCTCAACAACATCATCTCCTACAATTTAAGACAATGATGAATTAAGTTCTTTTGTAGAATTGGAAAGAACATTAGGTAGGAAGGCCCAAAATGAACTATTGAAGAAAAGAAAAAGACAAGATGATATGGTCCCAAGTCTTTCCACCAAATTGGATGAAATAAAGGAAAAAAAGAGGCAAATGTATGAAGAGAAAAAGGAAAGAGAGCGCATTATAATGGAAGAGAAACACAAAGAAGCGGAAGAACGACAAGAGAAAATGCGTATTGCATCAAAAGAACAGCTAGAGTTGATTTGTCTTAAGATAGAAAAGAATGAAATAGAAATGGCAAAAGTGGAAAATGAAATCATGATGAAGGAATTAAGCACCTTAGATCCAGAGCAACAAGAATTTATTCGTCTAAGCCGTTTTGAAATCTTGGAAAGTCATAGGTCTAGAGGCTCATCATAACTAGCATGTTGTTAGGGTCAATATCTAATCATATAGTTTTGCATTTTGCAAATAAACTAGTACATTTTGAATATTGTTCTTAACTACTATAACGTTTGCATTGTGCAAGAATTCTATCACATGTTGAATGTTGTTATGGGTATTGTAACTTTTGTCTCTTGCAATGATTCTAACATATGTTGAATAAAGACAATTGTTGAGCTAGAGTTTTGGCTCTGGGGTAGTTGAGGGAGATTAAGATAAAATATTGAAGACAAAATTAATTCCAATTTTATTTATTAATATTAAAAAAAAAAACCTACTTATTTTCTTTTTAAAAAATAACATATAAAACATAATGTTTTTTTGAGAAGGATATAAAACATAATGTAAATGTGAGTTGTGACTTGTTTTTTGATGCTTTGTTTCATTTTATTTTTTCAAGCCAAGTATTAGAGCTAGTAATCATTGTTATAATTAAGCTCTTTCATAATGTAGCTTAATAATTTAAGTTAAATATGTAAGGATGCTTTTTGATCCACAACCCAAGAGATTTGGACAGTGGCCCAATAAGCCCAAAACAATAAATTTATTAGAGAGTGGGCTTGTTAATGAATGTTCAATGAGTTAAAGTATATATCACAGTAGGCTAGTTGGTATAAGAATGAATAAGACAAATAGTTTGAAAAGAAAATTACTCCTTGGTCAGGTTCGAGGATGGTATGTTCTTCTATATTTTTCTCAGACTTATACAAATATTCAAGTGCTTAATTACACAGTAATTTCTTTTTTGGTTTTCTGATGAACCCCCCTGTAATGGAATCCTCCTCCTTTTATACTCCCTTTTCATCTTTCATCTTAGACATCCACGTGTATATCAGATTGCAAATCTCCTTAATACTTGTCCCATCAGCACCTTCTTGAAGTCTTTGTGGGTAGCTGTGAGGCTTGAAGTCACTATTCAGGTATCACCTCCACATTAATGCGGCCAGTTGGTTAGGTGCAATACATTTAATGCAGTGGTAGCAGCTTTCTTCCCAAATATTTCTCAATTATCTGTTGACTTACTTCTCTCTGAAGCTTATCCTCCCAAGCACGGTTGCCCATTGCCCAATACTTGATGGGTGGTCGGATTTCAGGCTGCCACTCTGTTGGCTAAGGAAGGGTGGCTCCTAGGACAACGTCACCTATTTATTATGACCAGACCTCTTCCTCGGCCCAATAGCTTACTTACCTTCACTAAAACTTATCTGTCATTGGGCTCTTTGACGTCCTTGGGTATAACCCATGGCTCAATATCCTTATTTGGGCCTTTCATCCCTATAATATATATAAATTTATATAATTTAGCAATTAGGAATTATAGAGGGTTTGTTACATGTGTGTATTATTATTATGTTATAATAAATTATTATTGTAAAATTAGTAATTCAAGAAAAAAAAATTAAAATTAGTAATTCAAAATTAGTAATTGTCTATTAAACCAGTCAAATGTGATTGGTTTAATTTAATAGACAATTAGTATATTATTTATGTATGGATAGGTGTAAACGTAGTTGTGTGTTTCAATAATTAATAGAGTATCACTAGGCTGAGTTTTGTCATTTAGTTTATAATATTTTTATTAAAATAATAACAAATAGTTAATGATAACCGAATTAAAAAAAAAAAAAAAATGTTATACATACTTAACAAATAAAATGGCCACACCTACCCACATTGATATTAAAGAATGACAACTAATAATGAACTATTATGTAATAATTTCAAAATATAAAAACTCATAAAAGAAAATTATAAAAATTCAAGTATTTGGTGTATTTGGTATATTCAAATTTTTTTTATAAAATTTTGTTTAACTTAAGTTTCTTAATCACCTCCTAACAGAATTCTTAGAGCCAATGATACATATATTGATTGTGGTACCCACACATTCTAAATGATACATAAGATAATTTTAGCAATTTTCACAACCACACCCCTCTTGGCTATAAATTATTAGGTCCACCAAGAGAACGGCTGACGTGGTCCTCCCTGATTTCTCAATCAATAAAATGCTGTTATTTATGTAAATGTGATATCATCTAATAATTTTTATTTTTTATTGCTTGTTGTTAGGGTACTGTTTTTTTTTTTTTTACACGTAATTTTATTTGGGTATCACCTATTTATTTTCAAACACCACTAATAAGTTATTGGGTTTTCCCAAATATTTTTTGCTCTATTATTATGTTAATCACAAATGTTTCATATCTCATTATTTAAATTGGGTTATGATATAAACTATCACAAAAAGCCCAAAAACTCATATTTTATCCAATTTTATTATCATATTCTATTTAAAGCCCAAGAATACTTATGCTTGGTAATATTTGAGAAGCTCATGATTCAAGTCCATGGCAAAACAATTTTATCAATAGTATTCAAATCCATGATCAAAGCCCATGATTTAAACCCATGGCAATTTATTTATCCAAAGCCCAATTCTCATTGGCAACATCAAAACCCAATTCTCATTGGCAATATCAAAACCCAATTTTCATTGACAACATCAAAACCCAATTCTCATTGGCAATATCAAAAGCCCAACTTACGTTGGCACTATTTAAAACCCAATTTTCATTGGCAACATCAAAACCCAATTCTCATTGACAATATCAAAAGCTCAACTTACGTTGGCACTATTTAAAGCCCAATTCTCATTGGCAATATCAAAAACCTAACTTGCGTTGGCACCAATAAAAGCCCAAGCTAACTACTTGGCATTATTCTATTAAAAGCCCAAGGTTATTAAATACTCGGCAAAATACTATATCATAATTATTTCACTTAAAAGTCCGATAATAAACAATATTTTAAATTCTTAAACATATTATTACAATATTACAAGCTCATGGAATTTATGAATTATCTATTCTCAAAACTCATGGCAATCATCTTGTAAAAGCCATTGGAAAGTTATGATTGTTAGACCCATAACATATATTTATTGTTATAAAACCCATGAAATACATGGACATTATTTGCATCGCAACATCCATAATATACGCCTTCGACACTCATGGTAAATATTCAAACCCACAAGCTCATCATTTAAGTTATGATGCGATTATTAGAAACCATGAACATTATTGCAACATGGAATTCATCAAAGTAAATAGTATTTACAAAAGTATTTTGAAACTTGTCTTATTATTTCAAACATTACAACTAATTACTCAAAGGTCCATTGCAAGTATTTATGAAAAACCTAAAAATATTTACTAATAAAATCCATGAGGAATGAAAGTCCATGGCAACATGTGCACACAACCCAGCCCATGTGAGCAAGCCCAAACAAAAAACACAAGCAACTAACCAAAAGGCAACTAGAGACTCAAACAAGGGAACCAAGCCTTTGAGAATGGACTAAGGGCTGTCCCATCAATTTTCTGCCACCCTCTGCCTGACATGAACAGTGCCCAAAGGCTGTCATATCAGCTGAAGTCAAAAGGATGAAGAGACTCCATGATCTTCCTCAAAACTGCACCTCTAGCGGAAGGGGAGCTGAAACCAAATTATCCAAATTTCAACAAATTGATGCTATAAATGTTAAAAACGATCAAGACATGATTCATGTACCAAGCCCATGAATCCTAAAGGGGAAAATTTGGGAACATGTGGTTTGGAGGGCATAAAGGGATCTCCAGCAGAACCCCCTGAAGTAAACTAGAACTTGACACCTAGCTTGGGGTGTTGAAATCTTACTTCTTAGGGGATCAAATCTCAATTTGCAGCATTAGAATTCAATCTTGATACACAATAATTAAGCTCAGCTCCGAAAATCTTGGCACTTAATGCAAAAAGCTCTAAAATCTCATCATTACCCAAAGAAGCAAGACAAACCCTCAAAGTGGATTTTCCTACTTCTGATAAAAAATATCAGGAAAGTTAAATCTTGATTTTGTCACCCTTGATGAGTCATGCATTTTTGGATTCTTTTCAATCAATGCTTCTCTAAAACTCCATTATAAAAACATACAAACATCAGCCCACTGAGGGAGGAGGAAGCCTCTCTAAGAATTTCTGTCATTGACTACATTCTACAGAAATTCAACCCTTATTAAGCTTTCTTTAAGCTCCCCAAGCTCTCTTGAGCTCACTCACAACCTTTCTTAGCCTATAGTCACCATAACACCAACATTCATCACTTTGCTTACACCTTCCTACTCCATAAACGTCCCATAACTAACCAGGATAGCCACTCTCTCTGAAACCCTTGGTTTATTTACTACTTTGCTCGTAGTTTAGCTTTCCTTAAACTTGCCACTCATCATCTTCAGTCTACACTTATCTAATCCTAGATATTCTTCCCACCCCTCTACACAACCACAGCTTAAAATGTCCTCCAACTAGACCCAAACAGTCCATTACTCACAAAAAGCTTCAATCTCAGTGTTAATCCCATCTCACTCACTCAAAATAGCCCACATTTACCTCATTCATGCCTTATAATTATACACTCAACAAAATCTTAGTTTAATACTTGCTGCACTGAGCTAGGGATCTTTCTCTCCCTTCATTTCATCCTATTTTTCCTCTTTTATTTGTAACTATGGAGCCTTTAATCATTGTTTATTATTATGATAAAGAATATAATGTATTTGTAACAATTGAATTTTTCCCTCATAATTGATGTAATGATAGCTAAAAGTACTATAAATTCCCTTAACCAAGACACACAAAGACCTCTAGGAGTGAACATTTTCCTAAATTTATGTAATTATTGACTGCTGGACTCTAAGTATAATTTCACCCCTACCGCTAGAGATAATTTCATACCGCTAGAGGACTGATTTGAATTATGACGCCATAAAAAGACTATAATATAACAAACTAACAATACTAACGTGTTTATTGGGCTTTATTGTTGTCTTCTTGTTAGGGTGCATCCTCTATCTCTTACTTAGGCGGACTTACACCACACCAATAGCTTTTGGGCTTTATTTCAAGGGTCTATCGTTGAGTTTTGGCTTGGTTACCTCATATTCTATTTGGGGACATCAGAAATTTTCCCCTCAACATTTGTCTTGATTAAGAAGTTTACACATACATTTGCATAAATGACATCATCTCATTAGTTAGGGAGGATCATGTCAGCAATCCTCCCGGTGTAATAATAATTTCTCCCTCTTGGCAACAGAAAAATTAGAGATTCAAGGCTTTAATCACGTTTTGATGGATATTTTTGTGGGGGTTCTAAAATTTTTGATGGACTGGCTTTTTACTCTCCAAGTCCAAGAGGTTGTTTTGTGAGTAAAGGGCCATGGCCCATAAAGATAATTGCAACCAAACCAAGTCATGTGCAAGAGAGACAGCTATGGGCCAGACTTGAATTCATGAATAAGTGGTAATGAATTCTTGTTTACCTATACGTTTTTGAGTATGTTGTTCTCCAAGAAACCTGGTTTTGTACTTTCTCGGGCAATGTTTTTTCTAGGAAAAATTATGATTACAACCAAACACCACGTGATGCTGCTACCCAAGTTTAGGTTCGAAGCAGACAATTATTCAGGTAATGGCCCTTGGTCCCTTACCTTGTTGGATTGTGCACTAGCTAGGAGTACCTTGTAGGGCATTTAGCAGCCCTCTCAGTTTTTACATTTTCCAATTAGTTTAGTGACAAAATGAAGTTCGCTTATATTGTACTAGGATTCAATTCAAAGGCTATCAGGAACATTAGTAATTAAAAAAAAAAAAAAAAAAACCCATCACTGAATCCCACCTATGCAAAAAAAAAAAAAAAAGGAATTAGTTTGATAATAAAGAACAAATATTGAATGGATATTATAGTTACAAATCTGATCACATCTATCAAAACTTTGAAAAAGAATTGAAGAAATTATCTTGACTCTTCAGTAGTTGTGCATAGCCAAGTCGACAAACTTGACAACTTGCATGCAATAATGTCTTAAGAAAGAAGAAGAAGAAGTTAATATGTAAATTGTTGTACTTGAGGACAATTAGTCAATGTCATTTGTCCTTGGCTTCTGAGTTCACAAGCATAAAATTCTAATGACTTTTTAAAATTCATTTTGATAATTATATTGACACGACAATTGGAAAAGAAAAAAAAATTCTAACGCCCACAACTAGATGTTTGGATCAATGATTAGAGCTCAAAAATGAAAAAAAAAGTTAGTGTACTGAAAGTTGAAGCAGCTCCTCTTTTCCTTTTACTCTTTCTCCTTTTTCTTTCGAATACACTTTTCAAATGAGAGAGAAGGAGGCTAGGAGCATAGGAATGCACTTTTCAAAGGAGAGGAAAGGAAAAAAAAATCAATTTAATTTTTTTTACTACATCGATCGAAGTTTAAGGCATTTACTATTTACATCATATTCACATATTATACAAATTTCTTTTATAGCATTTGTCATAACTATATAGTTGGAAGAAAGGTTCTCAAAGTTGGGATCCTACACACATAGGATTGTGGATCATAAGATCTTTATATATATATATATATATATATATTTTGGAGAAAAAATGCAAAAGATACATTGATAGTGATTTTATATGTTGAATAATCACATAAATTATGAATATCCATAAAAGAAACAAAGATTTACATCAATATGATGCAATTTGTATACCATACATCACTTTATCTATGCTAATGAAACGAATATACTTAAGTTTTAACATAACGTATTCAAAAAGTTTAAAAAATGTTTAATTAGTAACTAATACCAAAATAACTATCAACACATGTGAAAAATGTTTTTCAAGTTCTGATCTCATGGTGAATGGGGTGATGGGTCATGAATGTTAATTTTCTTGATTTTAAATTTTCAGAGTGAGCTACATGATTTTATAAAAAGTGAACAATTAATAAAGATTTTCTTAGTTTTAAACGGAGTTTTTTTTGGGGGGGGGGGGGGGGGGGGAGGATTTAAAGTTGATCTATGGGTAATTTTGACACTTTAATACTCATTAGGGCCTATTTGGGCAGCTCGTATTCATTGGGGTCATTAGTTGTACTTGAGTTTGTGTGAACTCAAACCAAATTTTATTTTTCAATAAGATCGAATATACGATCCTAATTGTTTTGGACAGATAAGACTATAGGATCATACAATCCTATGATCTAGATCAGGTTTTTGACAAACTTCATCAGGATATTAGGCTTTAAAAGTTCTATAACATGGACAGATCAGTTTGAAAAAAAAGAAAGATTTTTCCATTCTTTCCTCATCCAAATTTTATGCAATCCCTCAAGTTAGCAATCTAATTCTCCTGGCTCTTCAGATCTATGAAAAGCAAATTACAAAATTTCAAAGTCTATGTTATGTTGGTGGGTTATAGCTTGAGAATTAAGTAAAGAACAAAAAACATATAAAAACAAAGGGAGAACATAGACCCCTAGTCCAATTTTGGGACAGCCCATGCTGAAAAGAGATATGGACAGCACCATATTAAATCAGTGTCACCTTCTATCTCTTTAATCCATCAACTTTCTTTCTCTATCTCTCTTTCTACAAGACAAAAGGGACAAGGCAATTCAATGCAAAGGGGGGGTCAGGGGTGTGCCATGCGGTCTCTTGCACCTTCATAAGCCAAGTGGACCATGGTGGGCCCCTAGTCCCATTGGCCTCAACCATGGCATGCACCCAACCATTGCCCTCATCAAGGGATGGTCCCTCCCTTAAGGGTCTTTGCATGGGGGACTATATGATCGATGATGATGAAGATATCATAATCCTATACTTCCTTATCTTTTAGCTAAAAGAACAAGGAGAGTATACAAGTAGAGAGATGTTGTAGTAAATGCAGTAATTGTTATCTAGCAACTTAGCTCTATATTGTTTTCTAGTGTAAGCTTAGTCGAAACAGCCTTAAACATGAACCCCAAGTGTTTTCTGTCGTCTTTGTGATGCTTCCGGGAAGGAGTGGGTGATATGTGGCTACATTTTATATGGTGTTACGTATGTGTGAGTATATATACGATATATATTTATCTTTGAGACTTAAGGATCAAATCAGGATTTTTTGTTTGGGGAGATAAGTCATGGTATTGAAATCTCATACGTATTCGCACGCTATATATATGTGTGTGTGTGAGAGAGAAAGTAAAATGTGAAGAGATTATCATTTTTTAAACTCTAACGAGTAATGAATGTTGTCTAGTTTGGTATTAGGAATATAAACTAAGCAAATAAATAACTTAGTGTCTCAAATCAAAATTATGCTCAATTATGATCTTTCATAAAATAAAATTCATATATTACTATCTATTTAGTTATTAAAAATTTCATTTGCGATATAAAATACCATGTTGTCTATAAAAGTGAACAAAAATATTCTAAGAAAGAGTCTTGAAAACCATGATTGATCTAAAACTTCAACTCATACAAGAACAAGTTTTACTCTAAAAAATGAAATCAAGAAAAAAAAAAAAAGTTCGCTATTTCTATAACCACTGGTCCAATTAGGCAATTCTTATCTTTTAAGAGGACTATTGAATTGACTCAAATTTTTGGGAGGGCCAAACTCCTATTTTTTAGGAAAAGTATTTAAGATGCTTAATCTATAGGAAAAAAAGTTGGGGTGGCCGGGGGTGGTGGGGAGGGGGGACAGAGCTACATGTACTCCACCCTTGCATTAAATCTTGTCTAGACTCTAGACAAATAAAAGGAGGGGTCTTGACCCTAATGATAATAATAATAATTATGAAACAAATATTGTTGCAAGATCAAATCCTATTATCTATGATTAAAATTCCTCAACTAGTTCTTTTTGAAAGAAAACAAAAAGCTAAAAGAATGTGATCAAATTATCAAAGAGGAATAAGATTATTTCCATTTCATTTATTTCACGATTAAGATTTTATTATATCATTTATTTCACGATTAAGATTTTATTATTTAGATCTAATAGTGTAAAGATTGTTATGTCATTTAAAATTTCAAATGATATTATAGTTAACACACTTTTAAATTTCTAAATTTAATCTAAAGCATGAAATAGATCAATTTCAAACAGAAATAATATTTTCCTGTAAAAGAAAAATCATGTCCAAATCAACCCCCTTCTCCCTATTATTCCCCCCCCCCCCCCTTTCCTTTTCAACCCTTCATGTTTGTCAAGCGTACACATTACATTGCACATGGAGCACTTAAAACGAATGAGATGCTTGAATGAGATACCCCGAGAGACCAGGAGGAAATGATAAGTGGAAAGAAGTAGAAGAAAAAAAAAAGACTCCATAATAACAAAAATCAAAAATAACAAAAAAGTATAACACGGAAGTAATGAAATTGATCGAACGTCATTTTCCTTGGAAATTGCTTCAAGGGGTATACCTATGTGAGTTATGATGCTAAAGTGCTAAGTGCTTGACTTTCTATGATCATTGCATACCTTGTACTAGTAAATAGCTAATCACGCTATATAGAGGCATCATCAAGAAGTGATAATGAAGGATCATTCCAAAACAATGAAGTAGTCATAATCGCACTGCTTTTATAAAAGATAAATACAAACTTTAGACTAAAATGTCATTGCCTTAATATATACTTGCTTAAGATATCAATATATACAAAAGATAACTACAACTTTTAGACTAAAATGTCATTGCCCTAATATATACTTGCTAATTAAAGATACCAATATAGGATTCCAATTGGCAATAAAGGTACATTTCACAACTAAAAATGACATAGAAAGCCAATAACATTTTTTAAAAAAAAAATAGGAAAGCTCAAATATAGATCTACCTAGTGGTAAGTAATAACTATAACAAAATATTGTGGGTTTTGAGCTTGAGTGATAGCCCCGAACCCCACCCACTGGCGGCTCCACATAGAGTTTAGGGTGGTCACAGGACCACCCTGACCCGGAAAAAATTATTATTATTATGTATAAGTTTAAAAAATTTATGATTTTTTTATCCTTAAAAAAACTTTGTGACAACTCTAATTTTTTTTAGATCCGATATAATTAAACTTTGGACAAAATTTGGCAACAAATTTGGTTGTAGACTAAGGTTACAACTCCATTCAATATTTTTTTATTGGATATGAGTTTTGACAAATTCACCATTTAATTTCATTTTCTTCTTACATTCTCCATACTTGCAAAATTTTAAGAAGATCAAGATCAATAACTATTTTATCAATTAAATGTTTAAATTTCTTTATAATTTAAAATTATACATAAAAAAATATAAGTTTACGAATTGAATAGTAAATAACATTCAATTGACATGAAATTTTATATGTGTTTTAAAAATATAGAGAATATGCAATTTAACGGTTAAATTTTCAAAATATGTAGCAATCTTAATTTGTTTAGTGAGATTTGTAGCCTTAAGCTATAAGTAAGTTTATAGAGAAACATTGCCCTTAAACGGATTTTTTTTCAAAATAACCAAATCTTTCAAACAATTTCATTAGTTAGCAAGATTTTGAAACTAATTAGCAATCTAACAAATCGAGTCTAACAGACTCGATTTTTCTCAATTGGAAATCGAGTTTCTCACACTCGAGTTTTATACTCGAGATTGAAACAGTCGAGTTCCAGAGCAAAAAACCCAAATCTCCTTGCATGGCTATGAAATCCAAGACCCAGGCAAGACAAGAAAAACAACGAAAATGTTTGTTCTTCGTCACTGAAACCTCAACCCACCCAAACCCACACTGCGAGCTCCAGCGAAGAGGACAAGGAAGCACCACACCGTTCCGAACACAATACCGCCACGGCCCGCCAAATCTAACTCTGAGTTCTGAGTACACATCCGAGCCGCAATCACGACATTGATCAGGTGGGTTTGTTGATTTCGTTATGGGTCTCTCTGGGTTTGCTTGGATTTGTTGGAGAAGAAGAGTTTTGATTGTTGGAGAAGAAGAGTTTCAATTTAAAATTTCAATGACAGAAAACGAGTCTAACAAACTCGATTTCAAAGAGCAAAATCGAGTCTAACAGTCTCGATTTGTTAGATTCCTAAATAGTTTCAAACCCTTGCTAACTAATGAAATTGTTTGAAAATTTTGGTTATTTTGAAAAAAAATCCCCCTTAAACTTTGGTCCTCTTGACAATATACTAGGTCCTTACAAACAAAAAAAAAGTCCAAGAAAAATTTTATTTAACTAAAATTTTGAAAGAGATGTAACTTGTAACATTGATAATGCGATTATCATATAACGATTTCAAAATAAGAAAATTCGTAGAAAGAAATTGTAAGACTTTATGTGTGTGTGTGTGTGTGTGTGTGTGTTTTACCTCCCACGCCATCTCCCTCATTCCTCCCCTTTATTTGACAACATATTGTGAATCTATGTACTATATCCTATTATTTAGAAAATTAATAGCTTAAATAGGTGCTTGACAACAATTTCTTATAGAGGTATTTGAAACATTATGTCATTAACTACATAATTAGATCATAAGGGAAGTAGAGGGAAAGGAGTTTGTGGGGATTTGTAGGGAGAGGAGAGTAGAAGAAAAGAGAGGGCGAGGGAGGGGAGTTATTTCACCATATTTGATGTCTTTTAAAGGACATGGAAAGGTTTGAGAGGATTTAAAAGGGTGAGATATTCTTTCAAACCCCTCATTTATAATTCCTCCAAATTGGAGGAATTTAGAGGGAGAGAGGCTAGGTTGCTTCATATTAATTTCTTAAATTACCAATTTTATTCTTATATATCAATTTTTTAATCTATTTCTTTAGTATTTTATATTGAAAAATATAATTATATATTTTTCATTTTATATGATGTCTTATTATTTCCTCTTCTTCTAGTTTTAATTTTTTTTTTTAACATTTAAATAAATGAGATGGATATATATATTCCCCCACCCCCTTACTTGATTTTTCAAACATTCAAATAAGAGGAAAGGATAACCAATTGACCACAATGCTCTTGACTACTCTCCTCACTCTCCAAACTTCCAAACACATTGTCAAAGTGGTTTGAATTACACTTCCTCTCAAATCCACTAGTTGGTAATTGAAACGATTATTTACATGTATTTTTAATTACCAAACATATTTTAAATAATATTATTACAATGTAAAAAACAATAATAATTATGAATAATTATGTTGTTAAAAAGTATACATGAATAATTACATGTAAAACACATTGTGAGTTGACGTAGACATTTAAAGTAACACTTTGTCCATATGATATTTTGCATTGCAAGTAAAACACATTACCACTTAATTAGTGTCTTTAAAGAGAAAGGTGTGATAGTAAAATGTCATTTTTAAATATGTAATTTAGGGAAAATTTCATGGATGTTTTCTTATTAAAGTTCTACTTTTTTTTTTTTTTTTTTTTTTAGAATACTAAGTATTTTTAACACACACACGGGGAGAGGGAAGAAGATTTTTTTAAAGTTCTACTCAATTGGGCCAAAAATTGTACTCTTCTCAAACCATTTATAATCAATTAATTAAATCCTTTCAAATAATTTGATATTACCGGGGACAAACCGTAACTCTAGAATTAGATATGTGTACCTAGTCCTAGTCTACAAAAGTGCCATATAAACAGAAAGAACAAAATGTTCAATTAAAGAAAGAAAATCATGTAACATCTATTCAAGTAATCATTAACATCTATAATAATGATTATCTATGATTAATATTAGCATAACTTGTCATTAGAGGTGTAATTATATTCCATCATATCAACTATTTAGAGAGAAAGAGAGAGAGAGGGAGGGAGATTGAATTTAAGTCAAAGCATTCATATTACGTGGTATAATGACCATACATGGATGTCGGATAGCTAAAATGGACAGGTAGGCAAGCAAAAATTTAAGGTATATACATGTATGTTCCCCATAACATGTAGCTAGCTTTTTCCAAAACCAACCCATAACACATCACACATTGACATGGGATGGTGACAAGAGACAAAACACCATGGTAGATAATTGGGTGCACCATACTCTCTGAAAATAGAAGTGGTAAATGGGAATATGGCCATGAGGGCAAGCAACATTGACAAACAAAAGATGATGGGTGTGGGAGTCGTATATTACAAAAAACCATGTCCATTTCAAAGGGCGATTATCAAAAAATGTCCATTTCAAAGGGTTTTTGATGTATCATATAGCTGTGTGTCATGATGAGAAACATGATACATCCGTGAAAAGCTAGAAGTCTGTAGGGATGTATGCTTGCGTGGCAACCCCCAAATTTATGAGATAGTCCTATCAAAGTTTGTGTAGAAAGAACAAAAATATCACATAAAGTGGTACAACTTGTACCACAACTCGTCCACGTGACTAATTGTGAATGGTAGAGAAGTGACCCCACATGGACCTACTATCACCTCTCTGCACTCACAACTCGCCACATAGACGAGTTGTGGCACATAGGCAAGTTGTGGCATGACTCGCCACATAAAGTGGCACAAGCATTATTCCTATGTTATGTTTTTGCTCAGCCTAAAAAGATAGGAGGGTCTTATCAAAATAATAAATAAATATAAAAAAGATAGAAGGGATCAAATTTGGGATATCTGTTGGATAATAATTAAAATTAAAAATCAGCCAGCTGTATACATATGGCAATGTGGGGATGTAACATGTGTAAAGTGACAGCAGGAAACACGATTTGAATATGAATAATGCTAGGACCATAACTTATACCACAATTTTTGTCACAATTTGTTCATGTGGCAAGTCATGAGTGATGGAGTTATAGACCCATCACTTTTACTCTGCTACTCATAACTTATCACATAGCAAGTTTTGGTAAAAATTATGACAAAAATTGTGAGTTTAGCATTTTCTTTTGAACATATTACTTAATTGGGAAGCCGTGCAATTGAGTAATTGGTAAGCCGTGCAATGCATGGATAACTTTAACATAATATGCTCTCTTTTTTTCTTTTTTCTTTTTTTCAGTATGAAATTTGGTATTTATTTTTGTTATTATTAAATTATGATGATGTTTGTATATGAAATTATATATTTCATTATTTAACAAAAATATGGTATAACAAAATTCTAAAAGACGACTTAAATATATAATATAATTTAAATTTAATTAAAATAATAATGTGTACCCCACAAAAATAAAACGATGTGTAAAATTGTGGATTCTCAAAAGATTATGTGATTCAGTATTATTAGATCAATTAAAAGTTAAATACAACTAGAGTTATCTTTTTTCAAGGAATATACCCTCAACTCAAATTGCAAACTACTCAATGGAGACTTATCTCTTGCTATTGTATTAGCTTTCAATGCAAGCAAGTAGTCTGCTTGTAATCATTACTCTTCCATGTTTATGAAGCTATATTAGATTCATGACAAGTTTGAAGTTGTTCGAAAGATCTTAAAAGTCTTGAGTTAAATCTCAAATTATTGATTCCCATTGACATAGCTCTCTCAACTTGTAGTTGCATAGCTCTCTCAACTTGCAATATATAATTAAAATTTTCATCTATAGTTGTTACTTAGCATTCTCCCCAATAATCGACATATCATAATAAACAACATTGGCATCGATAGACAAAAAAATCTTCTTGATTGAGTCATCACAGTCACAGAATCATATCCTATTGAACATGAAGTCAAATAACAAAACCAAGATCTTAAAAAAGCTTAAGTAAGATCATCTATACATTGGCAATAACATCAATATGCCTGTAGTTACATTGGTACGTAAAGATTAAAAATGATCTCAAACATAAGAGTTATTAACCCCCCACAAATTGAGGGAGTAGGTATTTTATTAGCTCCACATATTGTGAGAAAAATAATGTATATGCTAGCTAGATGAATAGGATAATTATTATAACAAAGGGACAAAGAGTTGGAGTGCTAAGTATCAACAACATGTCAAAAGGCCACCACCATGTATTTTTGGCGTGATAGTCATTCTATAAGTATAAAGTTTTTATGGGGTGAAGGGAGCAAAGGTTGGGTTCAAGTTTTCATAAGAGATCTTCACACACATATATATTTAAGTTAGGTTAGAATAGAATTTTTATCTTGTATATTAAAAAAAAAAAATGTCAAAAGGCCATACATTAGAAAATATGTGAAAACTAAATCCTGGTTATAGAATGCGGTGAAAATAAAATCTCAGGGGAAAGTTTACAGATTCCACACTGATGCTTGGTTGTAAGTTTGGTTGTTGACTTCCGGTGTTGTCGGAAAGGGACAAGTACTGGTAACCTTGGACCAAATTAAGTTCTTTAGTTGTTAAATAACTCCTTCTGACTTTGATGAAAACATGAAGAAAGAACAACAAAATTGTGATTTAGTCTTTCAGTTATGAAATTATTTTGTGGATAGGAGAGGATGGTTGAACCTTGGACACTAGTGGGGACACTAGGAAGTGCGAATTGATGTTAGGGTTGTTGGCACCAAATCTTCCATTTATGCGAGAAGGTGAAGAAAAAAAAAAGTTCTTCAAATGGGAGATGATCTTATTATCCCAAAATGATATTATACTTTATTGAACATTTTAGGCTCACACAAGTAATTGTACACAATATTGGTATTTGTATGTAATGAGGTATATATGATTAAGGTGCTCCAATGAGGACATTGCAAATAAGCAATTTTTGATATCACAAAGTGAGCAATAGTGTAGTGAGTGAAGAAGCTAGCTCTCTCCAATACTCCAAAGTGCAATCTAGAGTAATGAAAGCAGATAGAAGACTAGAAGATGGTAACAGATTGTAGTCCAATCCATGTAATGGAGACAATGCCATTATGTGACTGATCACAGTGGGGTACCCATAAAAAATTTTAATTTTGAAAGAGAAAAACACCACGGACCACAAAGAACAAATTGATGAGTTGGTAAGCTACAAACAGGGTTACACATTTAAGAATTTGCTTGCTAAAACTTTTAGTTTATCGATTGTTCTTTAATTGCTAGCTAAGAATTTTGAACTTATTTTCGAAGATGTGTTCTCTTGCAATCAAGATTTAGGCCAAGTGGTAAATGGGAAATGGTTTATTGATCGATGGAACATAACAAGAGTTTAGTGGCCCAACTCTCTCATCGATTAGTCATTATCATCAATATGAGTTTTATTTTAAACGGTTAAACTAAGTCGGCAGCATTACTAAAAGCTCTTGGAAGACAAAAATGGATGAAGAACTGAAGATTGAATCAAAA
Source organism: Quercus lobata (assembly GCF_001633185.2). Classification (NCBI taxonomy): domain Eukaryota; kingdom Viridiplantae; phylum Streptophyta; class Magnoliopsida; order Fagales; family Fagaceae; genus Quercus; species Quercus lobata. Next base: position 1,029,763 of record NC_044913.1, on the reverse strand, counting down.
TGAAAAAGTTTTCTTATAGAGTTGACAATCTTTTCAACCTTCGGAAGAGATGGGAAGGGACATTGCCAAGCAAAGATTGAATTTTCTTATCGGACCAGATTTGAAAAAAAAAAAAAAAAAAAAAAAAAATTATATATATATATATATATATATAAAACACACACACATATATATAATTTTCTTATTGGACCAGATTTATATATATAAATAAAAATAAAAAATAAAAAATAAAACAAAAAATTTATATATATATATATATATATATATATATTTCTCTAATTGGAGGACACATTGTCCAATTTATTAGTCAGAACGTTGCAACATGTGGGTCAAACGTGAAAAAGGGGTGGAATATTACAAAAACCACATGGACTGTCATTTTCCATTGCAGAATAACTTAAAAATATGTATACTTTCTTTGTGATCGATCCCCATCTTTTGTATCCAGTAACTTTTATAAGATGGCATGCATTGGACACTCTAAATTATACATAAATCATTTACTTGTTCAGTTCATATGTTATAATAATAAAAGGATCCAATGATAATAAGAATAATTATAATAATGAAGCACAGAACTCTCTCATCTCACTACTTTCCAAGGAATTTATAGATATTCATTTAGGGTGCATTTTTATAGTCCGTTAGAAATTTGTGTTTTGAGTTTAAATAAGTGTTTATAAAAATGTTATGGATTGTAATTACAAAATAGATTTTTAGGTTTTAAAAATGCTATTTTAATATCTCAAAACACCTAATCATATGGAAGGTAAGTTGCTCTTTATTTTACCAATATTATTTAAGGATATAATTAATTTTTAATTTTATCTGCATAATTAATTTTTAAGTCGGTTCGCCACATAATTAATTTTTAAGTCGGTTGCATAAGTGGCCTGGCAATTGGAAGGAGCTAGACTTGCCACTCACACATAATTAACGCTGATACAATCATACAATACTATAGGTGCCAGATAATATTACATAACCTTTTTTGTTTTTTGTTACTATTCTTCTACTTTAATGAATATTGAAAACAAAAATTTCTTAGTCAAACAATAGTAAAATCCCTAACTTATATCCTTTATCCTTTTGTTTGCTTGCTGATGTATCTGGTCTTTTTAATGTATCTGTTTTGTACTAGTTTTTACTCTTATACCCAAAAAATAAATCAGTAACTCAAATCCCCACATTTAATACGTAAATTTTATATTTATTGTACAAGTTATCTTCTTTTTTTTTTTTTTTTTTTTTTTTAATTTATAGAAACAAACACACACACACAAGGGAGAGGGAAATGTACAAGTTATCTTGGAACAACACTAAACTAATCAAAAGCTTAGGCCATGTTTGGTTTGCTCATAACCCATATCTTAAAACTCATATCTCAAAACTCATAACTCAAACTCATATCTCTATTTCCACTCTAACTCAAATAACTCTAAAATTTGTGTTTGGTTCCAAATCTAAGTTATATCTCTCACTCTTTAGCTCCAATTTTTGGCAAAATGATGGAGCCCATCCATTGTCACTACACAAAACGGTCACATGTGTACCCGCGTGTGACATTCTCTCTCTTCTACTTTCATTTTATTGCTTTGCCTTGATTATCACAAAACCCAGCAAGAAACAAATTTTACGCCTATGCACACCACAAAACCATTTCACAAAACCCAGCAAGAGACTGATTTCCCTCCCACTTCCAACACCACTCCAAGTTTCAGATTTTTTTTTTCCTCTTACCCACATCCCAAAAACCACATATACAAACCCTCTTAAACATACAAACATAAACCCATAGACACTCAAATCAAAACAGAGATAAGTGATGAGAGGGTTTGTATATGTGGTTGTCAAGAATCAGCCCGATTGTTGAGACAAATCAGGTTTCAAAGGGAACCAAAGATTCGAAGCCATGGTTGTGGGTTTGATTGGTGAACATGATGGAGTGGGTCTAAAGAAGAAAGAAAGAAAGAAAAAGAAAGGGAAAGAAGAAGAAGAGAAAGAAAGAAAAAACCAGGAAAAAGAAGAGAAAAAAAAAAAAAAACCGTTGGTGACTTGGTGGTGGAGTGGGTCTAAAGAAAAAAAAAAAGGGCCGTGGGGGGAGTTGCCTGAAAAAAAAAAAAAAAAAAAAAAAAAAAAAAAGCAAAGTGGCATTAATGACTTGATAGTGACAAGTTAGAAAAATGGGTCTCACAAATTTGATTTTTTACAACTTTACCACTATAACTCATATTCCATAACTTGAAAACACAAAAAAAAATTGTTTTCAGTTTTCATCACTCAAACTCAATTTTTTGAGTTTTGAGTGATGGAAACAATACTAAAAATTTTTCCCAAACAAACTTTTTTTTGTAGATCTTACATTTTTTGGATTATAGGTGATGGAAACTGAGTATTTCCACCAAATCTAAACAACCCCTTAAGTTTATGAATCCAAGTCCGACAATATTATATTAATTTTTTTAATTTTTTATTTTTACCTAATTACTATTTTCATAATTTTTGAAATTCTTCCACTTGCACATATACATCTAATAGTTATTTCATAATTTTCTATTGTTCCATTGCCAATTGCCCATTGCAAATAAATAAAAACCCGAACTATGACTATTTTAGTTTTTTTTCCCCTATTGGCAAATAAATACAAACCCTAGCTATGCATAAAAGAAAAGAAATAAACTATGCCTCTTTGTACAGTACATGCCCGATGTAACAATCAGTGACCCTCTCACGTGTAGCAAAAGAAAAGTTTGTGCAATTTAGTGGTCTCAAAACCTAGTGCTCACTGGTCACTAGCTAGGTTTTCAGCGAGAGTAAGAGAGTAAATTCATATAACATATTCTCCTATTTTTAGTAAAAACATGCACTTTTTTTTGCTGGCACTTTAGGCAGCACAACTTGCAAAGAGAAAACCCAAAGGAATGGCTACATATCATTCAGATATATTTGAAGAAACAAGATGCATTCAATGGATGCTCTTGTCAACAAAAGTTATACAGATGCCTATATATCTATTCTCCATAGGAGGAATTCAGCTATACCTAAGAAGCCTCAACCCAATAATACTGCCAGAACACAGAAGATTCCACCAATATAGACACTACACGTATAGCCATGTAAACCAACAAATGCTTTAACCAATAATGTACAACAACAGCAACAGCAACAGCAACAACATGAACCTCTCTTTGTTAATCGAAGTAGCAAAAAGATAACGATAAAAATAACTGTAATAACAGAATAACTATATATAACCACATGAATCAGTTTTGCAATGGGGTAATAATGATATTTAGTATTTCACACACACATAAATATATATATTGTTTCTGATGTCTCTAGCTTAACTACCACAAGGTCTTGGAATCTGTGCATGAGAGACATGGGAGTCAAAATGGACTGGAACATGGGATCTACAAAAGATCTGGTTTTATTTGGTCGGTTATGTCTGTCCCTCTTGTTCTTCATCCATTGATTTTGCCACCCTTTATTCATGTTCAGCGCATCACTTTAACCTATTGGATATGAAGCAAGAACTTTTAGGTGAAGAACCCTCCTCCATTGGAACTAATAAAAGCTTTGATGTCATGTCAATGAATTTTTTTTTTTTTTTTTAATTTTAAATCTGATTTTGAGAGTTCTCAGGATATTCTTCATAAACTGCAATAAAAAAAAATCTACAAAATGAGGAAAAGCCAAGATGTGGAATAGACAAATAAGAATTAATATAATATTGCAAATATTATAATTTTTATATGAGACAGGATTTGAGGGCTTACCCAATTTTTGTGGGGCAGCAGTTGAATATTATTTATTAATGGAAGAAACATAAGTTGTTGAAAAACCCAGACGGATTAAGAAATTTTTGTCTTTGGTCTTCCACATCACAGAATACATTAGCAATATCCTGAAAATGATATGTTTGTTAAGTGTTAGCTAGGAAGACAAAAAAGGGTCTTTCTTATATCATATTCATTAGTATCTTATTAATGTTGGAACGGTATAGAGAAATATATGACTTTTAGATGGAGAAAGTACCTTGTGAGAAAGGATTATGGAGTGTCGGAGTGTTCCTCTCACATTAGGTGAGCCCACACATATGTAAGATCTATATATATATATATATATATATATTGTACTAGCTAGGGACACTCCATAAACCAGTCTCATAGATTTTTCATTTAGATGGGTTTATGTATGGTGCATTTAAAATATGTACCTCAGATAAGGCATTTGGCCTTTGTCCATGTTGGAATAATGTTGAACCTGAACTGTCCACAATAGGATAGTTATTTGTAGTGGTAAAGGCTGTGGTTGTGGTTAGATCAGCAAAACCTGTGGGCTGTGTGGGGCTGCATTGTGTCATAGATGGCTGTGTTGAAGCCATGCTACTTAATCCCTGAATATAAATTCATGCCAGAGATAAATAGAGAAAATTAGGGAAATGGATATGTATGCAAGGAAGAGCTAGATTTTCCAAGCTTCTTTACCTCTGGCCTGAGCATGAGTCCATCGAGGTCCATTCCAAAATCATAGAACATGGGATTCACTGAGGCAAGCTTCATTGAAAGGAACTGACACAATAACAAAAACATCATTGATATTACTATAAATCCCTTTTTTTAACAAGGCAATAGTAATTAACTAAAGAAATTTAGTTTAGTATTAATTACCTCCACTTGATTTTGTAGGGACTGAACATAATTGATTATCTCATCCAACATGAGGGCCTTTCCGGTTACCTTTTTTAAAAAAGCAAACCACATGAAGTTGTCAGAATAATACTCTATATTATAGAAAAGACAAAATGAAGACAAAGAACTGAAAATTCACCTTGTCACAGCCCGGAACAAGTCTTTGTAATATCTTCATCCTTTCACTTATTTTCTCTCTTCTTACCTAGAACCAATTTATAGAAAAGATACACAGTGAGAGATAATGTAGTTGTGGTCATAACAGATATGGAGGAAAAACAAGTATGGCCCAAGAATTGGTCTTTTTTGTCACTAAACATGAAAATGGAGGAAAAACCAGTACAGACAAGATCTTAACAAAGAAGAAATTTGGGAAACCAAATGAAAGAAACTGAACAAACTTAAACTATAACCTTATTTGATATTAGGTTTGAAATTCGTTTTACAGCTTAGGTGATCTATAAAACTTAACTATTAAGTAAAAATATTCGAAAACAGATCCTAATTAGTTTACTTATTATGCATACACCTAATTTGACTTAGAAAACACCTAAAAAATATTTAGAAAATAGAGATAATACCATATTCCTGAAAATCACAAAAATAATAGCAAAAAGCCTTTCTAGCCATTGTAAGCAGTAAAACATTTTGTGCGGAAAAATTGGTGGGTGTTTAAGAATGAATTGTACCCTTTCTGCAAGGCTGTGGCTATCAGTTGCCTGACCCCTCCTTGCTCTTACATGAATGTAACCTGTTGGAGGCTCTTCAGCAACTTTCTTCTGATCTTTCTTTCCAGCATTAGGCTTCTTCCCTTCTTCTTTCAGGGTACCATTGCATTTCTTTTGTTTCTTCATTACTCCTTCTGTCGGATTCTAATAAAATTTGCACCATTTTGATTAGCAAATTTATATGACCAAAATATTCAAAAACTTGAACATCAATCACAACCCGCATGCACAAAAAGATTCGATTTTTATAAGACCCTTGCTACAGGCATCAAAAAACTGCACAGAGAATTTCTCATTTGAGTTGCCATATGCAACTCACTTGGGCTCACCACAATACAAAGGTAAGAGAGGTATGTAAAAAAAAACTTTTGCGTTTCTATAATTTATATGACTATTGGATTTTGTATTATTTAAGCTTAACTTTAGTGTGTTCTACCTTAGATTGAGTGAAAGTCAAAGAAGCCTTATTTCTGCTCTTCCTCTTCTTCTCCATGGGAGGGACCTTCTGAGTAACTTGCTCACCGCTATCAAGCTTATCCACCACAATTGAAGAATCTGTACTCTGCTTTTTGGTCACAGAAGGCTCATTATCACTAAAAGCAACCTTTGAGCTGTGTTCAAGACAGCTACTTTCCTGAACAGTAACATCAACAGGAATCTCTTGCACAAGTTCAGGTGCGTAAAATTGAGAGAAACCGTTGGTGTTGAGATTTTCATCTTCCACAAAGCTCGACATCTTAATATTTGTTGACAAGATATTTGAGTCAAGAATAAAAGAATTGTGGAGGTATGAAAAGGCTGCCATTTAACAGCTATAGCTTTGAAATTGGAAATGGAATTGTTATAGAGAAAGTGATAGAAGAGAGAAAGCTGGTCTGGTGATACTTGAAGGCAGGCAAAGGTAGCAGTCAAGAAAAGTGGGTTCGAGTCTGTGACAAACTAAGAGGCAAGGTTTATATAAAGTTCAGGGGGAGAGAGAGAGAGAGAGAGAGAAAGCTCATTACATGCAAAGCTTCTGTGCATTTGACTAGTCTTACCTTAGCAATCATCTTTCGCTCTCTCTTAAATGAGCCCCCCAATAACAACAACAACAACAACCCAAAAAAAAAAAAGAAAAAAAAAAGAAGAAAAGTATTTACTGTTTAGAAGTAAAAAAGAAGAAGAAGAATGAATAGTTGCATGGGGAAGGTGGGGATATTAAAGATATGAGTTGTCTAGCTAGACTTGATTTCATTACTCTGGGATAAGAAGCTAAGATGCCCTTTATTGTACTTGTTTACTCAATGGTGACTAATTAGTTAAGCTCTGAAATCTAGGTATCAATTGTTTACTTCTATTAAATCTGCTCTATGTAGTAGTGTCAGTAATTATTCAAGCATAGACAACCTGGCGTCTGCTTAAGAGAATCTAGAATGACAATATTTATTATCATAATTGTGATGCTGCAAAAGTGTAAAAGCGATAGACATCTGTTCGCGATTTGTCAGATTAGAATTGTGGTAAAGTTAGTAAAAAAAAATTATAACCCTAAAATTATTCTTAGCTTAATTATAGTTTACAACAATCACTCTCAAACCCCTCTTGTTATAAATAGAAAACTTAATACTTACCAGACTACTATTAGTTTTTGGGTGAAAAGGAATTAGATTAAGGAAAACTCTAGTAATATACCCAAATTTACAATATTCTTAACGGTCAACTTGTAATTTGTGCACTAAAATCTACTTTTTTAATAAGTACTTATGATGTTTTCATGGATAAGTGCTGTAATTCAACTACAAGTTAACACTCAAACATATTGTGAAAATGGGTATAGATTTGGATGTGTCCATAAGATTTACAAAGTTTAGGATAAAAAACACTATGTGCAACTATCATTTGGCTAGAAATAAAAGCATAAAGATCAAAATACATCACAAAAGGTTCCTAGTTAGAACACTTTCCTGTCTTACCCAAAATGTCCGCATAAAAGATCATTTATTGATGCGTGTGTTGGATCTATATGTCTCTTTAAAAGACTAGATCAATAAACTATAATCATAGATAAAAACACTATAAGGAGGAGACAAGACAGTCGTTTTAGTAGACGTCAAATCAGCAATACTAGACTACTCTTTAAGTACAATTATTCTTTTATCTAGCTTAATTCTTTAAGCCCAATAAATTAATGAAACTAAGCTATATTAAATGTGTAAAAGAGCAATTATCATAAAACATATGTCATAAGTTAAATTTTTATCGTATCTATAAAATAAAGTATTAAGAAAGAAAAAGCTAATTTTAAGAAGAGGAAGTTTTCATTCCTTTGTTATTGTTTCTTTTTTGGGGAGGTAAGTAGACGAGATCCATTGTACATCAAAAGTATAGGCATCGAAAATACATTGTTTTTTTTTTACTGAGAAAATACATTGTTATTATTGGATTCTTGTGGCAAAATTGAAGGTGCCCCAATAAATGAATAGGAATCATATTCTGGGGTTGTGATTTAAAGCAGTCGATGGGTACCATCAAAGGTAAAAAGGTCATTGTCAGTAGAAAGAGTTTAACAGAGAGAGAGAGAGAGAGAGAGGGGACAATTAATACCTCCCCTTCTATTTTTAATTGCTGTTATTTAGGTTGCATTTGAGATGGATTATTTTTGTCAACTTATTTTACTATTTAGTTTATTTTTGTTATTATTTATAGGTCTCATTAGACTTTTTGGTACTATTCATAGGTCTCATTATACTATTTCAACTAACTTTTACTTTTATTTACAATACTTTCAACAAAAAAAATTTTAGTTTCAACAAAATAAGCGGATTCTAAACAAACCCTCAATAAGAAATTAAAAAAGAAGCCAAAAACTACAAAGTATTTGATCATGGGCATTAATTGGCTTGAAAAAAACTTATTTCGTTTTATATATTTTTACTTCATTTATGATGGGATAGTTCATAGGTATTTCATATCCTGGCTAGAACTCTGGTTTATCTATCTTCTTTATAATATTAATGGGAGAGGCACTGAACTTCTTGAAGCATATATGATATAGGGAGAGGCACTGAACTTCTTGAAGCATATATGATATATCCCCCCCTGACCCCCTCTCTCTCTCTCTCTCTCTCATTTTTTAAGACTTCCCATAAAGATAATTTGGCTATATAGTACATGTCAGAGTTATAAAAAAAGTGATAAATGAACCACTGGCTTATGTTTGGTCGGAAATTTTAGAGAAAATAATTTTTTTTTTGAGAGAGAATAGAGAAAATAAATATGATTGGTTTAAAGAGAGTGATTGTAGGATATTACAACCTAATTTATATATATATATATATATATATATATATGTATGTATGTATGTATGTGTGTGTTCAAATAAAATATAATTAAAATTTTATTTTTTTATATGAAAAAATATATAGTTATTATGTTGTAGATGTGATATGGATAATACATTTTATGGTGGTTTTAGATTTTTTTTTTTTTTTTTGGGAGAAGAAATAATGAAATATAGGAGCCGAAATCCTGTCATTAATTGGTCAAAAATTAAATTGAAAGAGTAGATCGAAATGCAGGACCTAAGGGAATAACCATGAGCTAGCCCATCTGGTTGTTGCTTGGCCCAACTCGACTCCAACTATATATGTTCGACAGCTTAGGCCCTGTATTGGAGAGTAGAAATTGCCCACTAATTTTTTTTTTTTTTAAGAAAAAAAAAAAGAAAAAGGTTCTACATTTCGTATTATAGCATTGGTCTAAATATTATTTGTTGTGAACATTTTTCATCATACCTTATCCAAATATAATATTAGTATTATGCTTGTAATCATACGATCATGAAAACTAAACTAAACATTTCAAGAATAATTAAAATTAAATAATAAAAGAGAAAGTAAATTTTAAATAAAAAATCATTTAAAATTATTTGAGGAATACACACATGTCATACAATTTTCTTTATCAAAGATTATAAAATAAATTAGGAAACTTTTTTTAAATTCCTTGAGTATTTTTATGATTAAGTTTTAATCAATTTTTTTTTTTTTTTTTTTTTTAGTCTTGGTAATAAAGTTTCACCAAAAGTTAATGTTAATAATCTTACTCAAAAATTTAAAGATAAACAAGCTTACCTTATTATTAGATAAAGAGAAAAAGGGTTATTAGATAAAGGAAAAAGGGGTAGTACTTATAATGAATCCTATGGTGAAATTATATCATACAACCTCTAATATATACATGGAAAATATTACCCAATTTTTATTATTAAAATAATACAATAAATATTTAAACCTCTTTTAAATTTCTAGAAACTCTTGTTGGTGTAATTTTATTCATAATTTTTTATTTTTTTTGAACTTTTTAAAAATTTGGTTGTAGATTTGTAGTTAGGGCAATTATGTTAAAAATTTTAATTTACTTATAGTGTGTCACATGTCGTAAGGAGAGAGAGAGAGAACTTGATGTAAAGAGAATATATATATATATATATATATATATATATATATATATTGTATGCATGGCAAGATACTAGGTAGAGAAAATATTTATGTATAGGTATTGTTGTTTTAAATAACTTGTCAACAACATACAATTGAAACAAAGTTTGGATACTACTAGAAGTCCCTCGATCTCCATTCATTACATAATGCAACATAAACTAAAAAAGGTCGCAGAAAGCTAATTGTCTACCCAATGATATGGCCGATTTAGACCATCAAATCAACATCAAAATTCGATCGAGACAAAGCCCCTATACCTCGTTTTTGCTAGTTTGAATAGGTTTATGTCTTATTATGCGGTTTTTTTCTTTGACTTTATATGAACGCATGTGCAGAGTCTCATGACTCTCTTAGCTGTTTTGAATAAGATAGTACGAAATAAGGGTTGTAAAAAGAAGAAGAAGAAGAAGATGATGATGATGATGATAGTGATAATAATTAGTTCAACACTCATTACATGATTGCGTGAGTAATTTACCTACGTATTATTGAATAAGTTTCTTTTTCTTTGTAATACTATAATCTATTAAACTATTTTTGGAGCTCGGCAGTGTTTATTGCATTTACATGTGGGATAAGAACCATGTGTCTATTTGAAATTGGTGCAATGCATCCACCTTATGAAATCCAACATATGTACCACAGACAGACCACACAAGTATATAATACCTAAGCCATTTGCTATCATCTTTTGGATCTGGTAAGTCCTTGACAAAGTCAAAGAATAGGGTTCGGGTTGTAGCTAGCTATGAATTGTGGAAGCTAAGCTACAGTGGTAGTGTCTATCACATTGAGCGAGCTAAGTCCAAGAATGTACGAAATAAATGTGTTGATACTGTTGCGGAATGAACTACTGTTTGGACAGTGCATGCACCATGAATGCAATGCAACGCGGAAAATAAGAAAGCTGGAGAGGAAGAGAGTGAAGGGGGGGCCCCCCTGTACTTTTGTGTTTGCATTAACTGCTTTCCTGTGCCTGGTTGAATTCAGAGCGATTCAGACATGTATCTAATCTGAGAGGAAGAGCAATCCTTTTCTCTCTCTGTCATTGTCTCTGTGCATGAATGAATGGTATCATTCACTCATTCAATCACTAATAGCATTGAGGTATCTTTCAGGTTCGTTCAGGGCTCTACAGTCACTGTGGTTCTGGATGTGCCTTGAAAAGCATAACCTACAAGGATCTAGACTTTTCAAAGGGTTGTTACTGTGAATTCGTCCCTATGAGTCTATGACTCTATCCTCTTTCACAATTTGCCTACGGATGTCAATTTATAATTGGATTTTAGGACTTATACATAGAAGTCTATAGGCACTGCTAGAATAAAAATTTAGGTTCACCAAACAAAGATGACACTTAAATATATATGATATGGATTTGGATGAGTCCACACCATCATTCTCCTTCAATATTTTTTTTCTTTTTTTAAAAAATTATCTTTTACTCAAATTTTTCACGACACTCCCAATATGGTATATACAATGCAAATATATACTAATATATACAATGTGGATATATACTGTTTCTTTTTCTTTTCTGTTTTGATGAAAGACAATTACATTAAAACATAAGCAATTACAAAAGGGGCGGGACACAGCCCCCTTTCATTTAAAATGAGATGGTCTATTTCTTACATGTTAAAGTTGTGATGAGAGAGAGAGAGAGAGAGAGAGAGAGAGAGAGAGAGAGAGAGAGAGAGAGAGAGAGAGAGAGAGAGAGAGATTCAATGTGATTAGGCCTATAACAAAAGTTCTTGATGGCTACATATTTGTTGTTTGAGTATATTTCTTATAATAAACCTAATACATGGTTTATATACTAGGTTTAACCCTAGATGATTAACCAAAGACTAAGTTGAAGTTGGTGTGCTTGTTATATACCTACAATGCCATACATCAACTTACAATAGGTTTTAGACCTCTAAGACCAAAATATCTTTAACATTGCATTTTAAAATTTTATTAATTCACAAATTTAAAGTTGAATGTAGTATCATATTATTTAGTCGGTTGTTATTTGTTGGTATACAATATAAAGAGTAAAATTTAATAAGATAATAAATAAAAGAGTGAGAGGATTAAAAAATAATGATAGAGGACAAAAATGAAAATGGATCGATAATTCTCACGTTAATTTATGATAGTAGAAAAGGAGAAGGACAGTGTGAAAAAGAAATAAATTATTAATTTATATTTGGACTCACTATTTAGAAAATAAGAGTATTCTCAAGTTAAATAGATGGAGTGTTCCCCATTAAGGTGTTCAAGAATGGAAGATTTGATATTGCCTTAATCAAGAAAAATTAAGTCATGGCATGATGATGTATGTAGTATGTACATGATTTAATTGTGATTGAGCATGACTAATATGTGATTAAGCTAACTCAAACAAAATAAGGTGTGAAAATAATTTGAGTAGGAAATTAATAGGCTAAAATTATACTTACTTCATTAACATAACAAAGTTGCTACAAACGAGACTAAATCTTTATCTATACTAAAAGAGAAATTTTAGGAAAAAACAAACATGGTTTTGGTATGGGGTTGACTTGTCATTTTTTTTGAAATGAAGACTCTAGTTATACTTGTGTCTTTGTTATAGGATATATGTGTCCTCATGACTTAAGAATCGGATTGATACTGATTTCAGGACAACATAACATGCAGTCCTAGCACGATCTTATTATATGAAAAAACTTAAAACCTCAGCTAGGATAACAGGATTATCCACTTGAATTTCATCAAAAGCATTTTGAAAGTGATTTAACATTAATCTTAGGGGGCATTTAGTTCGCCGTGATATTAAATTACACTGTAATATTATATAATTGTAATCTTACATTAATATAATCTCAATACAAGAATACAATATTATATTGTTTAGGAATGTGATGAGATTAAAGTGATGCGATATATTTTGTAATTTTAAATTATAGTAATATTAGAAAAAAAATGAAATGAACCAAAAATTTTAACGTTACATCTTCGTAATGTGCATCACATTAAGGGCATATCACAACCAACTAAACGCCCCTTAGGAGTTTCAATCGGAAAATTATAATTACTATATATAGCAGCAAACAATGAGCATTAGGAGTTTCAATCGGAAAAGTATTACAATATATATATATATATAGCAGCAAATAATGAGCATTGTGAAAGATAGAAAAACTTGTTTCTTTCTATTAAAAAAGAAAAATAGAAAAATTTATGTAGCAAGGATTAATGTTACTATCCAGAAGTAACTAATTTTTGTTTAGCGGCCAACCACCGATTCTCATTAATAAACAACAGTATATGATCAGCACCAGCTAGCATAAGTGCAAAAACATTTAACACCGACCAATTGAAATATTATTGTACCTTTCTTTGTCATTGCTATAGCAAGAATAAACTTGGCATTCATCACATTTTCAATAGTTTTTTCGTTTTTATCTTCTTCTCGGTTTCATGTGAAAGGTAAAGCCTAATCAAAGGCCCCAGAAGATTGGCTTCTAAGAGACCTAGATCATAAATGCGTAGAGTTCTTGAAGATTTCAAAAGGGTAATTGGTTGGCACTACAGTCAAAATGGGCATATGTTTGTCAAAACTTTCCAGCAAAATGCTCATGTTTTGAAACTATCTAGCAAAATACTCCTGTTTTAAACTCGATTTTCTAAAAATCAAATTTTAATGAAAAACTCAATTTTAAAAAAATCGAGATATGTGAAATCAAACTTTTTTTAAAAAAAAAATACATGGAACTCGAGTTCCATGTAAAATTTCTCACATTACTCGATTTTTATCAAATCGAGTTTTTTATTGAAACTCGATTTTTAGAAAATTAAATTTCAAAACATAGGTATTTTACTAGATAGTTTCAAAATAAAAGTATTTTGCTACATCTTTTGAATGAATGGGGCAAATGTCCATTTTGGCCGTTGACACTACAATACAAAAATAATATTGTAGATGATTTTTTTTTTTTTTTTTTTGAGAAGATATTGTAGATGAATTGAGCAATCAATTTGAGCTCCTCAAATTTTTGTGGACCGTAAATCTTTCGAGTTTGACAAGTTGGCCACGCGTGTTAGAAGTGGGTTGTTTGTTGTCTTGATTTTGGTGATGGGACCATGTAGTCCCTGTGTTTCTGTATTCAATTTTGGCTATTTCTTCCGACAAAGGGCTATGATCAATTCAGCTATATAATTACACCTATTCTTATCAATATGATGCTTAACTTAACGTACTTACTAACCATTGATATGTCATCTTGATGTGATGTACATTACGATGATGTAACGTTAAATTTTTTTATTTATTTTATTTTTTTCAAATATTACCATAATTTAAAATTACAAAATATATCACATCACCTTAATCTTATCACATTCCTAAATAATGTAATATTGTATTCTTATATTGAAATTGTATTAATGTAAAATTACAATAATGTAATATTATGGTGTAATATAACATCACGATGAGCCAGAAGCTCTCTTAGAGAAATGGGATTTCTCATGTTTTAGCATGGAAAGTATTTTATGTATGTCTAATGTTTTGCGTTTTCATCTTTGCTTCATATCTCTTTTACATTCTAGTACACAATTGGCAGATGTATACATTTATGTTAGAATTAGGTAACGTTTGGATACAATGTCTCACCCTCATGTCTGCGTTTCTGCATTTGAAGTGAAACCCGCTTACACTGTGCACTGTGCAGTTTGTCCATTCACGCAGTTCAGCCACTGTGCATTGTGCATGTCTCAAAATTTAGTTCCGTAAACAGTTTCTCTATCTTTGTTGGGACCCACGTGTGCACTGTTTAGTCTTATTTTAAAATTATTTACTACAGTATTTTCAATTATAATTTTTCAGCAAAATAAAGAGATATCCAAACAAACCCTTAGAGGGGCCATATTATTATTATATCCTTCAATTGGGGCTTATGGAATGCATGAATCTCCTGGAAGCTAGCTTTGGATACCTCATCATGTATCATTGCCACCTCTAGCTAACATGTTGGCCTAAAACTAATGGACATGCACTGATGCACATAGCAAGAATGTTGAATGAGAAATTTCCATTTTGGTGTATAATATACATATATATATATATATATATATATATATATGACTTCACGTTTTTTTGGTGACATGGCTGCCTTCATGTGTGTTTCTGTCCTCCTATCTAGATTAGGTATATACTTGTTTCATCAATTCTGACGAGGCTATATTTCCCAAAAGTCCCTACAGTTAGAAAGATTTCTAGAGTGGCAACTTTGGTTAATTACTTGAAATTGGTACAAAATATCAATAATTCATAGGAAACAAGAAGTTCAAGCAAAATGCAGAAGGAAAATACTAAAATGACTCATTAATACAAAATACTACTTCAATAACATAATGAATCAATGTTTGAATTACATACTTTTTTGTGATTAGTGATATATACAGTTATATAATGAAATTTATAGTATTTTTGACGTCACTCCAATGCGTTTTCTTATTGTCTAGACAATTGTGAGCCACATGCACTACTTTTGTATATAAATTCTCAAGAACCAAATTATCTATATTGAAAGCTTAAGTAGATAAGCTTGCTGGGCTAAATCTCTAACAAAATAATATACTCTCTTACCGACTACTCCCTACTAAGAAACAAAGAGTACACTCAATCTTTCTGAAATGGATTGAACAGCAACAATATCAAACAAATTTAGGACACCCCCTTCGAAAATATAGGGAACGCGACCTTATCAATTTCATTAAGACAGACAAGAGTACCGTTGATAGAAAGTTTGTGTCGTTAATCATAGCAATATGATTATTAGAAGATTACTTAACCTCCGTGCATTCATGTATTTCAAAATAGACAGATATGGTCCCCGTGAAGCAAATATATCTATAATATAAGTTTATTTGGAGTGTTATTAGATTCCTCACAATGTGGCCCCTCTAAATTGCGGCACCAGATTTTTGTTTTTTGGACTGTTTATATGGGGTGTTGATTGTATTAAGATAATCAACCGACAGTTTAGTGTGTAAACCTAATTATATCTGGTGCCCTATTGTAAAAGTTTTGAGTTTAAGGGGAAAAACATGTGAAGAAACTATATACGGCTCCGTCAATTAGGCATGGGGTTTGAATCTCGCCTATATAATGAGAAAAAGTATTGTTTTAATAATTATAATGGAATGGAGGTTATGGATTGATAAATTGATGTTGATAGAAGGCAAATTATAAGGTGAGAGAAAAACAATAAGGATAGTTTATATTAAATAAATAAAAACTCAATGAACGTTTATATTATATTAAAGTGTTTGTTTAAGAACAACTTATTTAGCGGAAATTAATTTTTTTTTTTTTTACTGAAAGTACTGTAGATAGAACTAAAAGGTAATTGAAATAGTACAGTGGAATCTATAAATAGTACCAAAAAGTGTAGTGGAGTCCATAAATAGTAACAAAAATAAACTGAGTAGTAAAATAAGCTGGTTTTTTTATTTGGAGCCAATGTGCGTTTGGCATTGGCTTAAAATGCCAGCTTTTTTTACTATTTAACTTACTCTTGCTACTATTCATGAGTCTCATTCCACTTTTTGGTACTATTTATGGGTCCTACTATACCATTTCAGCTACCTTTTAGCTTTATTTACAGTACTTTCAGTAAAAAATTTTTAATTTTAACTAAATAAACTGTTCCCAAATGGACCCTAAGTCTTTTTTATTTTGTCAACTAAAATCTCAAATTCATGAAATTTTTTCAGTTTAAAGACTATCAAACGTAGCTATTTATTTCCTCTATTTTGAAAACTAACATATTAAATCCTCAAATTTAAAAAATTAAAAAATTAATGATTATGATTTGAAAAAAGAGATGTTAACAAAATTTATATACAAAAATTCAATCAATAATTCCCTTTAAAGAAAATTAATTAAAAATGCTGCATTTTGATGAATATATGGTTTTGAGTTTTCATATATAGAAATTTAAAAATGAAAAATTCTTCACATATAATATCATTTGCTTTAGATCTTATTAAACTCTATCAAATCGGCATGAGTAAGATTGGACTTTTCTTACGTAATTTCCCCAAAGAACTATGAAGTTAACACTAGAAGTGTAAACACATATATAGCATTTCCACGAAGTTGCTCACATATATTCATCCACAAAGAACTTGAACAAGAACAAGGTCAATTTATATTGAAATCATCATCAATCAAAAAGGGAAAAAAAAAAAAAATCATACGCGGTTTCTTTTTTAAACGCGTAAACACAGTTCCTAATTTAATTATATAGTACGTAGTACTAGTACTATATATATATATATATACATACAGACCTCTGTGTTAATTGTGTATGAAATTTTGTACGTAGGGAAAGAAAGAAACAAATATTTCCGTGCAATAAAGACTGCTCGTTTTCTCAAAACATTGCAGCCATAAAATATGGCAAGGCAAACGCAAGTGCTCGCAGTACGTACTTGGTGATACAGTATTTTATGTAAGTACGAGTTCATGTCTTTTTCAATAAAAACTGTACCTTTGATAGAGTCTTGGGTTAAAAGAAACAGACAATTTTGTCACTTTGGATAAATTTTTACATCTTTTTGTACGTTTGTAAATTGGAAAGTGTTTTTGATTTCTTGGCTAGGTATCATCACTGTCACTGTGCCTTATCAAAATCAAGTTGCAGGCAATATATATATATATATATATATATATATGTCAAGCTTGTACATGTGATATCCTTTTCAGTAAAGATATATATTGTTTGAGCTTTCAATAATTCAAATTGTAAGGACTTGCCTCGTTTAGATGTTAGTGGACAAGTTGAGTTCTTTGCAAGGTCTTAGGTCCAGGTTCTACAATATATGATTAATGCACTATCATAATTCTTAGACAACCAAATTCACAATTTTAGTAAAACAGGGAGCCCAATTAAATTCCTAGTTCCTCCCATCATTCATAGTCACACATAATCCCATATATGAAGCTGAAAAACAATTTTTATTATTATTATAGAATTTCAAGCTATGGCTTCCAATTTATGATGATTGCTCTTATCATCAGAATAAGACATCAATTAGTATTTGATATAGATGAAGTTCGAACTCTGTATCTCTTATTTAACGACAAATTTTTTTATTAATTGAGCTAATTGGAACCTATGGTTAAAAAAAAATTAATATAAAAGAAAACATTAAGCAATGATCAATTTTATATAAAAGCCTTACAAACTAATGTATAATGAATGTGATTAATCCCACTTTAATGATAAAATAATTAATTTTTTTATAATTAATAACACTACAATTTGTAAAGATTATATAATTAAATTTATAGTATCTTTATCATCACTCATGTCTTTTACTTCATGGTAATGCCGACTATGATGAGAAGGGATCTCTGAGAATGCTAGGCTTCCTTTAATTTTAAAGAGAGCTGGGTGGATGGAAGTTTTAGGGTCTTTTGAAAACTTTGGGATGTATGGCTTATGAAAATATTGAGAAAATTTAAATAATAAAAAACAGTCTTGTAGTCTAAGTTATGAACTTATGAAAAAAAAAAAAAAAATGACCCCCCTACTTAAAGCCATGAAAAATGAATCCGGTTTACTAAATACTCCACTAAATATTAAATAAATAAAAAAGTTCTACTAACTAATTTGAAGAAAAATTAAAATGGATAAGCTCCATTAAAACTATAATCCCAATCCCATCTTAAGAAGGATTATATATATTGAATCCCAATATAATTCAAGTATTGAATCCCAACTCTCTAGCCGATTGAACCCTTTTGATATGTTCTTCCTTTAAAAAAAAAAAAAAAAAACATTCAAGTAAACGCACTTTATGAGTTCCAGTTAACTCAATTAGTAAAGTCTCTGATGATTGAATAAGAGATCTGAGGTTCAATCTCCGCCTATACCAAAAATTGATTGGTGTTTTGGTCTAATGATAAAGAATTATCATCAGGAGCAGACGTCATAAATTGAAACTCTCTAAAAAAAAAAAATGTAAAATGCACTTTAATTTCATAAGTCTCACCTTGTGCTTTATAAATTGCTTCATAAATAAATAAATAAATACATATATATATATATATATATATATAAAGAGAGAGAGAGAGAGAGGAAACAGTCTATCTAGCACATAAAATGGTTGGAAATTCACATTCAAATCATATCATATTGTTTTCTCAAAAAATAATACCTCTTAATGAGGGTGTCCATACTTGTTTAATTTTATGTCTCTCAAATTGGATTCCATGTCTTTGTTTTCTTTTCAACAATGTAAAAGCACCTACAAAAAATTAGTGTAGTTTGGACTTGGAAGAAGATAGCCTCTTTGAAATTCAAGATGGCCAAATGGGTCACTTTCTAGCCCATTAGTTTTGGCAAACAGTCTCTCAGATTTACATGAAAAGGCCCATGGGCCTGTTAGTGTCGTCTTAGTTTTCTAGTCTAAAATGGGCCTAATTCTAACCTGTGGCCCATAAGAAATTTATGTTCCAAAATCCTTAAACCCTGTCTCTGTCTCTGTCTCTCTGTCACTACTCTAAAACCCTAAAGCACTTCCTCACATGGCGATTTCCGGTTTAGGCTTCTCTTGCAAAACCCATTTCCCTCTCCGTCCTATCTTTCCCTCCCTCCGTTTTCTCAAGGTAATTTACATCTATATATGTATGCTCTGTGTGTGTATCATTAATGGGGTTTTCTCATTTCTGTGTTAATCATTGGATTCATATATGTTTAGCTTCGACTTAGTTCGGTGGCTGCAGTTGAGACAGTTGAGGAGCCAGAGTGTGTTACTCCTTTCAATTCAGTTCATGGAAAATGCAAGTGAAGCTCTTTGCTTTGTTTCTGAATTTGGGTTTTGTTTATGGTTCAAATTTATTATTAAAGTTATCTTCTTTTTGTGTGCGAGTGTGTGTGGGTGTATTATGTTGTGAGAAAGTTTGAATTTTTGTACTTTTTTTGGTTCCATTTCATGGGGTGAAGTGAGTGGAGGGGATCAAAAGGCGCTGGAGTGGAAGAGGTTGAATTCCAAAGAGCTTGGAATTAGTACTTCGATGATTACAAAGCCGACAAGAAAGGTTCTGAAGGGACTGAAGAGAAAGGGTAAGCACTTGGCTTATAGCTGGTTTTAAATGTACAAAATAATTATCAGTGTTGTTGCATTATATTTAGCTTGTTGAACTGTGTAGTAGAATCATTATTGTACTAATTGTGTTGTGTTTGATTGGGCAGCTTTTAGATTTGTTTGGGTGATGAGACTTATGTTTTGGTATCATATTAGCTTCTATCATTATGAACGCTTGTTCTACGCTTATGGTGTCTAAACACTACTTTTTTTCCTTTTTTGCCATAGGATATGATGTTTACCTTGTTGGAGGTTGTGTACGGGATCTTATCTTACAGCGAACACCAAAGGATTTTGATATAATAACTTCAGCTGAACTTAAAGAGGTTGGTCTCACTTTTGTCCTACACTGCCATAGTGTTGATTTTTAACTGGTTTCTTGAATTTGATTCTTTTTGCTACATGAAATTGTTTATCAAATACACGGGTTGATAGTTTCATGAGAGGCTAAGTAGTAATTATGCATTAAGATTCATCCTACATGGTTATTGCCAAATGCCAAGTCAATAATAAACGTAGAGAACTTAACAAAGATGATTAAGTTTTGGGAAAAAAGAGAAATGAAAAAGGGAAAATGCAAAAAAGTGGATGTTTATTGTTATTAATTATAAACACTGGAAGTTGCATGTTGGTAAAAGAAAACCAAGGTCTGTTAGATGTTTTGAGGGAGGAATAGCTTACTTAGATCTAGATCTTCCTAATTTTACATCACAGTACAGATATCATAGTTAAACTCTAAAGATGTAATTTTTGGCTAGGACGAAGGCATGCGGAACATATGGTACACTAAATTCTAGCAGAATTGATAAAGTGATAGTATTTGGTATTCTAGAGGATGATGAGATTCCCCATTTTGGTACATTGGATTGGTATCGCTATATATGTGGCTTGCTTAAACCATTTCTGCATAGGGACCATTATCTCTGATGAGAGTTCCCTCTGAAATCATGGTTTCCCCATTCACTAATTGATTTCAAGTTGTGAAGTTCATTGTTCTTTAAACCTTTATTACGAGTGCAAGGTCATGATAAAATTCACCAGTTAGGCTTTAACATACAATGATGACCATAGACCCTATTTTCAGGTTATGAGAACATTTTCATGGTGTGAAATAGTTGGCAAACGGTTTCCTATATGCCATGTGCACGTTGAAGATACCATTGTGGAGGTTTGTCACTTTCGTCTCATTCTAATTGCAGATTTTTTTTTCAGACTTTATTTTGCTTCTTATGTTATGTAACTTAATTTGTCTATCCAACCTAGGTTTCGAGTTTTAGCACATCTGGACGAAAGTTTGATAGGGACTTGAGTGATGATTTTGAAAGACCTGTTGGTTGTGATGAGAAGGATTATATTCGTTGGAAGAATTGTTTGCAGCGGGACTTCACAATTAACGGGTTGTTAATAAGACTCTTGTAACTTGAAATTCAGACCTTTCGTTTCATTTCTGTGGTGTGGCTTTGAATCTCTTTTATGTAACTTCTCTCTTCTAAGATTTTCACATTCATTTAGCTTTTTTCTTTTCATTTGATTAATCTGCCTCTTTCTTATTGCAGGTTGATGTTTGATCCATATGCGAGAATAGTATATGACTACATAGGAGGCATGGAAGATCTTAGAAAATCTAAAGTGTGCATGTATTTCTTAACCATTGTGGTTTCTTACATTACTCTAGATTAGTTGGCAATGTACTTTCCCCTCACATAGTCTTCTGTGGGCATAGGTGCAAACTGTGATTCCTGCAAGTACTTCCTTTCTAGAGGACTGTGGTGAGTTGTTTGAAGTGTTTCTTATGTACGTTTTACTTTGTAACATGGGCACTTCTGGATTTAGATTTTGGATGTGTTGAAGAGGTTTTTTTTTTTTTTTTTTGGGGGGGGGGGGTGCGGTTGTGTGTGTGTGTGCACGCGCGCGCATGGAGGGATTGTACTCGTGCAATGGAAGTAATGTCTAACTCTACATCTCTGCAGCTCGCATTCTGCGTGCAATAAGAGTCACTGCCCGTTTAGGATTTCGTTTTTCAAGGGAGACAGCTCAATTTGTTAAAAATTTATCTTGCTCAGTACTAAGGCTTGATAAGGTAGTTAAAGAGCTCTTACTTTCTCCTTTACCATCTCCTTGTGATTACTGTACATGAAACTGCCCTTAGCTAAATTGTGATTTCAAAATGTTTAGGCTAGGCTACTGATGGAAATGAACTACATGCTTGCATATGGATCTGCTGAAGCTTCATTGAGGTTATTATGGAAATTCGGACTCTTAGAAATACTTCTACCCATTCAGGTATGGTTTGATAATTAAATTTCTTTGTTATTTGTCAGTCAGAGTCTTACAAGTTTAATATAGCTTCATGTTGCAGGCAGCTTACTTTGTTCGCCATGGTTTCCGAAGGCGTGACAAGAGATCTAACATGCTTTTGGTAACTTCCAATATGTGTCCTTTTGATTATATGCTTTATGCTTCTTACCAATATAAAATAAACTTTTCTGTTGGAAAAATACTTGAAAGACACGGTTGTTAGAAGCTAAACACATTCTCTCGCTTTTGCATACTTACAAATTTTGTAGACTAAATTCTCTTGCTTTTGCATACTTACAAATATTTTAAACTAATAACCCAACAAAGACATCCCCCAAGTTTCCATTCCAAGTGATGACATCCTCTTCATGGCAATATCATTACTTCATCCTTAGATATCAATATTGACAAGCGTCACAACAGGGCCATAATTATATCTTTGTTAAGATGTGTGAGGCTGTCTTACTCATATTTATTATAGTTTTCAGGCCTTCGTACCTGGTGATAGTGCATCCTAGATGTATGTATAATGGTTTTCTTATAACATTTTCAATTGTGCATGCTCTGAAGACTCCCATTATCATATGCATAAATTGCAAGGATTTGAAGCATATGTTCTAAGTTTTGACATTTTGAGTTTGCCTTTTCTGTTGCACCAGTTGCATAATATCTCTTGATTGGGTATAATTTCAAGAGCCTGGAAGCTGTATAGCAAGTGACTGATCCCATTTACTGTTATTTCATCTGCAGTCTCTGTTTTCTAATATGGATAAACTTCTGGCACCTGACCGCCCATGCCACAGTAGTTTATGGTAAGATCTTATCAAAAACAGAATTCTTATTTGTTTTCTCTTTCGATTGGTAAGTTACTCATGCACCTGATGAACATACAACCTCCACAATCCACTCATTCTTGTGGAAGGAGGAAGGGTCATCTGAGCTAGAGCTCATTGGCAATTCTTATCTGTTTTCTTAATTTGTTAGGTCATATTCTGAACATATTTTCATTTTATTGCTGACTAGGTCATATTCTTTTAAACAATGAATTTCTATGGTTCTTCATTCTTCAAAGTGGATAGTTTCAATGAAATACAATTACTCTAAATTTGTCTGCTCACTTTCTATGGTTATGATTTAATTCTATAATTAAGGGAGTCAATTTGTTTTAATTTAATGATACGAAGAGGTATCTTCAGGGACAATTAAAATCTTTTTCTTTCTCTAGTCACTGATTTAATTGTGTGTGTGTATCAAACATACATGGAAATACTTGGAAGTTGATTTTAAGTTGGACCAACCAAGAAAATGCTCATGATGGGTCTATGCTTTCAGGGTTGGGATCTTAGCATTCCATACAGCACTGTCTGAGTTTCCTAGGGATCCTATGGTGGTTGCTGCATTTAGCCTTGCAGTCCACAATGGCGGAGATATATCGGAAGCAATAAACATAGCTAAGAAGATCACTGCACCACATGATGTTAGCTTTCATGAACTATCAGAACCACAGATTCTGGACTCTCGGGCAATGACACATGAGGTTATGGATCTTGCAGCATCTGTTAAAAGCGCACTCTGTAAGATGACTGATGAGCATTTTATATCTCAGGCAATGTCAGGGTACCCTCAAGCACCTTATACAGACATGGTGAGTATTTTTCTGTCATTCCTTTTTCTTCTTTTCAGTTTAGGGAAATCAAGAATTCAACCAACAGTGCATCACCTATGAACTTGAGGTCAGAGGGATAGGTGCAGCAGTGCACTTGGTATAGTTTGTTTGGTCTAAAGGACACTGATTCTTTAATTCTTGATTTGCAGGTATTTATTCCGTTGGGATTATATTTAAGGGTGTGCAGGATCTTTGAGTGCGTGAGAGACGGTGCTGAGAAGGGTTTTGTGGCAAAGCAAGGCAGCAAGATTGACTATGAGTCCTTGGCTCTTGGAGGGATGCAAGAAGTACGGCATATTTTTGCAAGAATTGTATTTGATACAGTGTACCCACTTAGACTGAATCAAGAACATGGTAATTTATAAATAATAAATTATAGAAAGAAAAAAAAGTATTCTTTTTCAAAGTGGCCTACCTAATTATCCACATTGTTAAGCTGGTGTTGTTAAATATGTAATAGAAATAGTGGGAAGCAATTCGAAATAGATCTATTTCCTAGTTTACATTAAATAAAAATATGACACTATACATTCTTAGATCTTCTCCAATTCGCAATTCAAATGAAATGAAAAGGATCCTGTTCCTAACATTATAACCGCAATTGTCATTAACGCCCCGTTTGTTTCAATGTAAAATATTTTCAGAAAAATATTTTTCAATTTTACCGTGTTTGTTTTGCAGTAAAATATTTGGTTAAAAGTAAAATATTTTCGGTCAACTAAATCAACCTAAGCAAATTTTTGTAAAACATTTTACACTTAAAATTTTGGTAAAACATTTTACATTTGCTCACACCCTGATACTTATCACCATCTTCACTCCTACTCACTTTACGCTTAAACTCTCCCAAATCAAATTTCTCTCCAAAAACCCAGCCACCTCCAATCCCCTTTCCCACCAATCTCCGACTCCAAGTCTGAGGCACCACCAATCAACTGCTGCTTCCACCGACACCCCTATCGTCAGATCTATCTCCCTTCTCTCATACCCATCTCGCACAGAAAAAGAAAGTCACGAGGAGGCTTCTTGGTGGGGAGCTATGATGCCAGTGGTGGTCAAGAAAGCTTTCCAGCATGATCTAGATAGTCACGATCAAAGGAAGGTGCTAAGTTGCTACGGTGATGAGCAAAGATAAAACGAAACTGTGATCTGAAATTGGTTTTTATTACGTGGGTTTTTTTTTTTTTTTTTTTGGCTTTCTTTTGGGTGGTTATGGAGTTGTTTGATTGGATTTGTGGTTTAATGCTCATTGTGGATTGCTGGTGGTTTGTGCTTAGATTTGTGGTTTAATGGTCAGATTTTTAGGTGGTGGCTATCTTTTTCCTCTCTTCCAAATCTGGTTTTTGGGGTGGTTGGGGGTGGTTTAATGGTTTATGTTCATTTTGGGGTGGCTGTTGGTGGTTTTTGCTCATTTAGGGTGGCTGATGGTGGGTTGCATTTTCGCGTGTTTTGTCGTTCCAAACACTTGAAAATATTTTACATTGAAACAAACAGAGGTCTTCCTATCCACCATAGTACAGTTGCTAAGTGTATTTTGCATAATTGAACCCTATAACATTTTTGGTATGTCGTTCAAAAGATACCCTGACATTGGCTACAGATACCTTATCCAAGGAAAATCCAGAGATGCGCATAAAATTAAATGAAGATGCCAGTTCTGTTACAAGGGAACAACTGTTGAACCCTTTGGCTTACTGTTGATGGCCATTTTGGAAGCTCAAGTGGAAAGGAGAAGTCCAGCAACGCGGACAGAAAAGAATTGGTAAATGGATAGAGAACCCATTAAGCCCAAGCGGCAAGAATAATGGATCACAGGCCCATGAGATAAATAAATGAGCCTTGAGGGGGTAAATGGGCTTAAAGGAGCCCGGAAAGAGAGAAATAAGCAAACCATAGGCAGTATATGATGTGGAAAAGTGAGAATGGGCCACGGTAGACCCAAAGTAATGAAAGCAAAGAAAGTAAAAGGTTGATGGCAAGCTCATAAACTCCAAGGATGAGGGATAATGTAATTGGGCCGGGAAAACCCAAAGAACTCAGTAAAAGTCCATAGGAATGCAAAGTTAAGAAAAGGGCCGAGGAAAGCAAATAGGCCAAGGACGCCCAAAAGAAAATAAATGGGACACAGGAGCCCGCCAGTGATGTAATAAAAGAACCAATGGCCGTATTGAGCCATTAGGAGAAGAATAAATGGCAAGCCCAAAGAGGCTCAGCAGGATTGAGGCAAACAACTTCGCAGCAGGAATGACGGAATGGCACGACAAGAGATGGTAGCAGAAAAGAGGGTGGGTTGAAGAAAGGCAAAGCCCACCGTTAAGCAAGGCTCAACCCCTAAGTGGGGTAAGCCATAAAAGAAAGGGAAACTAGAAAATAGTAAAAAACGGACGGCAGACTGTGCAGGCCAACCACGGCAAACACATGAGCAGCAGGCAGATTTTGGACATACATGGAAGAGAGGCACGCGCAAGGCCTAGACCTCACCAGCCTGTACTCAGCCAATACAGGGCACGGTGAAGTCATGGGTCAGAGGTAAGAAGGCATAATTTAGCGGTGGGGAGAGGGGAAAAACCTATTTTGAGGTTCTTGCTCGGGCTTTTTTGGGGGGAGTGTCCTGCTGGGGATGACATACCACCAAAAAGAAGTAAAGCTGAGTTGGAACCACTAAGTGCATGCCATGAGGGATAGGGAGAGAAGGCACCCACACCATAGCAGGAAAGGGTGCCATGACAAACAAACAAACAAAATAATTTTCTTTTATCTGGCGATGGGGAGTGACACACAAACAGACCAGTGATGGTCGACAAGTACTCTCAAACCAGACAAAGGTGGTTAAGGGCTAAAATAGTAAAATCCGATCACAGCAGGCACTATAAAAAGAGGCCCTTGTCGTGTATAGGAAAAAATGACACAAGCACCACTGTATTAGGAATTTGAAAACTAGGAAATAAAAAACAAGTATTAAGAAAAAGAGGAAGAAAGAAAAAAGATAAGAAAAAGGGAATATTAGAAGAGAAGGAAAGAAAAAGATAGAGAGTTAGAGTGGCAGGCATGCACCAATAGGTTAATTTCCTTTCCTTCTCAAAGTCCTGCTCTCTGCCGGAAACAAAGAGTTCTCTTGTGCACCAACCATTCAGGTTCGCTTCCCTCAAAGTGATTAATTTCCACTACAGGATTTTCCTGGGAGGTTATTCACTTTGAGAAAAGGCGTTCTTCCCTCTCTGGTTTTGGTCATGCGGATCAGATTTAATCTGATTTTTTTCTTCTTTTAATTAACTCATATACTACCCACTTATTCCCTTTACTTTCTTTATAAAAGTAATTGTTGTTAAACTATGATTATTTTTTTTTTTGATTAAGGATTATCTATTCACTTTAATTAAGAAATCAAAGTACTTTCTTTTGTCTTATTATTATCATATCTGTCTGTCACAACTCATCTAAAACAACTCTGTCTGTCGCAAGTGCGCTCCTGGCGAACGAAACATAGTTTGTGCACAAGCCGGATCAAATTGAGTTGCAGTTGGATAAGTCTCAACTCCTTACTCAAAATATTTGGGCCCAGTACCGAAAGAGGCAGCCCAACCCGATATAACCAAAAAGGCCCACCACACTTACCAAGTCCCTAGTCAAACAAGTCGTATGCAAGTGCACTCATAAAGACTGTTCATTTTTTTTTTTTTTTTGGCATTCATAAAGACTGTTCATTTGATCAAAAATAGAGTAGCATTGCAAATAATCTGCAATAAGCTGCTAGATATGCGCTACACCTCCAAGGGGAAATTTATCCCTAAAATTACCAAAAACCAAATGGATATTTTTGGTTTGGAGGATGAAATCAAAACCATCCCCTCAAGAATCAAACGAGGCAGTAAGAACTAAGAACATGAACGCAAACAAAATCCGCTTCTAGAATAGAGTACAATTCCCACCAAGAAAAAAATGCCTTCATAGCAGGCATCAGCAACCCTAATATTATTTAATCCATCAAAAAGAAGATAAAATGCCTTTCTTAACATTTGTGTCTATTGACCATCAGCTAAATTCACGCCGTTGCAAGAACAGTGGCAGCAGGAGCAGGAGGGGGACTAACACCACCAGTAGTTGGCCTGTAAGAACAGTAAGTGTCATGATTGTACAAACATAAATAGTGAACTTCCTACGTATGAACTATTCAGGCATATTAGAGACCATAAGGAATGTTGCCAAGCAAATAAAAAATTAATCTATGGATACAAAAAGAGATGAAACTTACAGCCCAACAAAAACTTTGAAAGCATCATAAATTCCCCACTGGGCTCCGGTGAGGGTTCCAATCATGACTATACGAAGAGGAAGGCCACGGGTGAAAAGACCCCACCACCCTAGCTTTTGCACGGCCTGCAATAGACAAATACAATAAAGAAAGTGAGCATAGGAGAATGAAGATTATATATATTGGTGTGTGAGTCCATGAAGTACTATGCAAAGAATTCACGCACATCTCTAACAGTTGCACCCTTGGCATTGTTAAGGAAAGACACCAGGTTGTCAGCGGGGTGCGAAACAATGGCACAAAAGACACCAGCCACATATCCACCGGCAAAGCTCACCCCAAGCTGCAAAGTTTTGCTGCACTGGTCTTTTGGGGTTGGGATGGCATACTTGTACAGCATCTCCACAATAGTTTCAAAGGATGCAAATTTCATCATGGTATCTGCAGAACACACCCATTTTGATCAAAAACCACCAAACAAAAGGAATTAAGAAGATTCAATTCCTCCAACAATTAACCAATTACGTAAGTGTAGATTAATATAGCCAAAGAAAAAAGGACAAATAAAAACTCAATCTTCTACAGCAGTACAGCTGGACACTTTTCACACAATAATCATGCCTCAATTGCCTCATTGTTCATGCATCACAGGCACATAAATTGGTTAACGGCAAATGTTTAGTACATAAACAGCCATAAATGTTTCTAAAACCAGATAACTAGAAAAATTTTAATCAAATCATAGCACCAAATATTGGATTATGTAGTTGCACAGAGCATCAAAGTTTTGTTTTCATATTTAAATTTCAGAATGTCTAAAGACTCGGAAAATAAAAGCTCTCTTTCAGACTCGGAAAATACCAAGTATATCACCAAAAGACAAGTAACATGAGCTGATGGAAATGCTTCAACTTACATGGAATCTGACGTCCCCATAGAGGAACAAGTCCTTTGTACAATCTGAAAATTCAAAAACATCAATCAAATTAGAACTACAAAAAAGGGTAATAGTTACTACATAACAATGCCTTTTGTTTTTTTGCTACAAGTGTCATACCCGAGGGTTCCTTCAGACTTGACAAACTTGGGAAATCCATCAGACAAACCCCTGGCAAACCCAGGCTGAGTTTGGACACGAACTTTCACGGCCTCCATGGGGCAGAGGGCAATATCAGCTATAAATTCAGCAGATGCTGAACCAGCAAGATAGATCAAGGTTTTGTACTTGGCTGCAAACTCAGGCCCAGCAATGTCTGAGTAGTACTTCTTAAAGAACTCATAAAATCCAAATTTGCAGGCACCCTGCATACTGTAACCAAGCATAGTGGGCACCCAACCCTTAAAGAAACCTTTAACTCCCTGATCCCTGAACAAAACTCCAAATCCAGATGAGATGCTCTTATATTTTGCCGGGTCAATCTGCAAACCTTGAAAACATCAATCTTAATTCAATTCGTCCAATGAGAATCGTGGACACACACACACACACTCAACCAAGTCAAGTAAGCCTTAATTCTAACTTATGAATCATCCTTTGCAACTAATTGGGATCCACTATTTCCTATATGTATCATTTCAAGTAGAGTGTGTTACCATTTTTTTAAAAATGTACCAAATATTATGAATAAAGAAACACATAAACTGGACAATTCAACCCCACTGACCCCACAAACAGCAAAGAGCCATGGCCTTAGCCAGCCACCTTTTGAAAGTTGAACGGGACAAAGAGCCACACTTTCAAAGTTGAGAGGAAAACAAATTCTCTGCAAACCTTGATGGGTTCAACGCATAATTTTCAATCCACCAACCAAAATACTTAAACAACCATTACATATATTACTATTGATAAATCAAAACCATTTCAAGCTCACAAAAAACATCAATTCCAATTTCCAAATACAAAAATTCGCTTTTGCAATTTCCCATCACTTTCGTATTCATCATGAGTGCACCCATTTC
Source organism: Quercus lobata (assembly GCF_001633185.2). Classification (NCBI taxonomy): domain Eukaryota; kingdom Viridiplantae; phylum Streptophyta; class Magnoliopsida; order Fagales; family Fagaceae; genus Quercus; species Quercus lobata. The sequence goes on along the minus strand of NC_044913.1, from coordinate 999,554 downwards.
AATCAATCAATATCATCATTCATAAACATTTCATATCGAATAAATTGCAATTTTTGGTCTCCCGATTTTAAAACGTTTGATTTTGGACCTTTCAATTTTTAAAATATTAATAATTTAGTCCATTAGCTTATCTTCTATACATTATTATTTTCCGTCCATTTCTTACGTGCATTTTTTCCCCTTAAAAAATATGAGCTCGATTCAACTTTAGTCTCTTATATATGAATGACTCAGCATTTCATTATTCACTTAAAAAAGAGTACAATGACCATATTTACTAGTAAACCATTAAAGTTGTGTGTGATGATTGAATGATAAACAAAACCATGATAGAGAGAGCTAACATTGTTCGGCTTAACGGTTCGCGTTCGCGATCAAACTTTACGGTTACACATTCTACCAAGCACTTATTTTACAGTGAACCTAAATTAGAGTACCAAGGTTAAATAAAGAAAATAAAGATTCTAAAAATGAAGGAAATGAAAGCGATCGACTAGCTAGGAATGAGAGAGAGAAAGAGAGGAGCAGACCTGCATGTTGCACTTGACGAGATCGAGAGGAGTGACGGCGGTGTGAGTGAGACCGCAGCTGAGGATTCCGCCGGCGGTACAAGCGGCGTAGAATTCCGGCGAGTACATCCTGACCTTCTCATTCGGCGCCGGAATCACGAAGCTCCTTGTCGTCGTCGTCTTCGTCGACGATAATGATGAAATGGACGGTGATGATGATGATGATCCATGATCATGATGATCAAGGTTAGTGGAGCGAGTGAGAGTGTCCAAATCAAAGAGTCTTTTGGACAAAGAAGAAGACGACGAAGAGTAAAGAAAGCTCGGGATCATAGCTCTGCCAGTGCCAGCTTTCAGAGAATCTTTTTCCATTTCTCTTTTTCTTTTCTTTCTTTGGTTCTTTCTCTCTAAAAATGTGTGTATGAAAGTCTTTGAGTTATTTGATTTTGAGAAAGAGAGTGAGAAATAGTAAGAGAGCGAGGTAAATGGGAAATGGGTGGTTATGGGCGCAGGCAACAGTGAGGAAATGAAATGATTCCCAAACTTTTCGCGCTTTTTATATCTCTTCCTTTTTTCTTGCTAATCTTTGACCTTCCTTATTTAATTAGTACTTTTTTAAGTAAATAACACTTGCCTTTTTTAGCTATTTCTTGTATCAAACTAGAGCTTGGTGCCAAAAATATTACTAGTTTTTAGTGCCTTCTTTATTTATTTTATCATTCCATTTTACAAAGGCTGTGTTAGAATCGGGTGAAAACCAATTTCAGAAATCAATTTCCAGAAAATGCATGCGTTTGGCTGTCACGGAAAACATTATTTTCTGGAAAATGATTTCCGGTTGACCACAAATTTCCCCTTTGACCCGGAAATGAATTTCTCCCTTCATTTTCACTTCAAAGGATTTCCCGAAAAAGAGAGAGAGAGAGAGAGAGCGCGCGTGCGCGAGAGGAGAATACCAGTCCGAGCTCCAGTCCGCGCCAATCTCTAGTCCGCGCGCGCGAGAGGAGAAGACCAGTCCGACAACCGCGATCGACGCTTTGCGAGATCGTGCCGTCGCTCGCGATCTCGCCTTCGCAAGATCGCGCCGGATTGAGATCGCGATCGACGGCGCGATCTCGCGAAGCGTCGTTCGCGAGATCGCGATCGACGGCGTGATCTCGCGAAGCGTCGATCGCGCCGTCACGAGATCGCGACGTTGATCGCGATCTCGCCTTCGCTAGATCGCGCCGGCGAGATCGCGATCTCGAATCGCGATCGTGTTTTCTGGATTTGTGTTTTCTGGATTCGTGTTTTCTGGGTTGTGGCTTGTGTTTTTCTGGATTTGTGTTTTCCTTCTTCTTTTCCAAACACCAGAAAATATTTTTCGGAAAATTTTTTGAAATGCAACCAAACACACAGAAATATTTTCCTTTTCCGGAAATTAGCATTTCCGGAAAATATGTATTTTCCGGAAAACGTTTTACGGCAACCAAACACAACCAAAATGTCTTACATAATGATTTTATTTTAGTAATTAATACATTAAAATAATGTAAATAACACAATAAAATAATATATCTACTATAATAAACAACAACCACAACCACAACTACCACCACATAAATTATATTATGTTGCTTTACTATTTGAGCTACACTATAGCTGATTAGTTAAATTTTTTACCTATACCACCGCCAAATGGAGCATGCTTTTTGTATATTGTGTTGCCAAAAATAGTATTTTAACAATTTCATGCCACAAATGCGGATGCTTAAAATATAAAATAGACAATATAACACTCTCACCCAAAAAAAAAAAGAGACTATAAAAAAGATTTGGATTCAATTCTCCCTTAAACTAAAAAAAAAAAAAAAAAAAAGTAATTGGCATTTTGGAAAATTTATCATGAAGCAGACAATATAAATTTGAAATACTATTGTTGTGGGGCCCAATAATCTATGGGTCAGGCCCATTTGCTCGTGGAGAGTCCGAAGGCCCAAGCCGAGGAGAGCTATGGCCCAAGCCGAGGAGAGCTATGGCCCAAGCCCAATAACATAGAGCACAAGACTGTTTTGGAATACAGCCGAGGACAGTTCAGTCCTCGGCAGATCCAAAATCCCACCGGAATAAAGGGGTAAAACTGGTATGGGACTAAACTTGAAAAGAGACCTAAAATATCTTGGGAAAGTTACCCTTATGACCCTTCCCAGATAAGACTCTGCACCTAGCAGAGCCGTATTCTTCAACCTTATCAATCATCCCCAACAATTCTGCGATTAGACTGATGGGACAAATATCAGTCTTGTAAAGGTTGACCCTACACGTGGACGAAGGACAGTTAACGCAGACGAGTATAAAAGAAGAAAGTAAGTAAATCTAAAAGGGAACCCCCATCTGACCTCCAGATAAAAGGACTACAGGGGTGAAAACACCTCAACAACACCTGAAATCACAGAAAAAACCCATCGTTGGGTAACCGGGGTGAGACCTTAATGGTCCTCGGATCAAGTCCGAGGAGTCCAACCCCATAGGATGCGACGCCGTAGGGCTTAAATGTTCAGGCCCAACTCCTTTTTCAACATGAATTCCTCCAAAATCAAGACTGGAATATCGCCCCGTGCCCAACGGCTAGCTTTTCAAGCCCACTCTCTACAAATCATATTGTGAGGGATCTTTCACGTGCGAGCCCAACATCATTATTGGGCCGCAAAAGAATCGTGTCCTTACAATTGGCGCCGTCTGTGGGAAGGGCTTGCGCGTTGGCGCGGGTGGCGGTGGAGTCGACTCTCTAGCAAGCAGAGGTTCGTGAGGTTTCCTACGTCTCCGGCAACACACAGCGGTTGCTCCGACATAAACTTCTGCTAGGGGCTATGCCTTGCGGTGCCAACGGCGCGGGTAGCTCTAGGGGCTTTTGGCCACAAGCCAACTCCCCCCGCCCTGGTATAGGGGCTTACGGTCGAAAAATAGATAAGTACATAAAAGAAATCTTACAAGTTTTGGACAGAACTAAGGCCTTGCATGGTCCTCGGACTTAAGCCTATGGGGAAACCAAGTACAAAAAAGAAAGAATCATAAGTTTTGGACAGAACCAAGGCCTTGCATGGTCCTCGGACTCAAGCCTATGGGGAAACCAAGTACAAAAAAGAAAGAATCATAAGTTTTGGACAGAACCAAGGCCTTGCATGGTCCTCGGACTCAAGCCTATGGGGAAACCAAGTACAAAAAAGAAAGAAATCTTACAAGTTTTGGACAGAACTAAGGCCTTGCATGGTCCTCGGACTCAAGCCTATGGGGAAACCAAGTACAAAAAAGAAAGAATCATAAGTTTTGGACAGAACCAAGGCCTTGCATGGTCCTCGGACTTAAGCCTATGGGGAAACCAAGTACAAAAAAGAAAGAATCATAAGTTTTGGACAGAACCAAGGCCTTGCATGGTCCTCGGACTCAAGCCTATGGGGAAACCAAGTACAAAAAAGAAAGAATCATAAGTTTTGGACAGAACCAAGGCCTTGCATGGTCCTCGGACTCAAGCCTATGGGGAAACCAAGTACAAAAAAGAAAGAAATCTTATAAGTTTTGGACAGAACTAAGACCTTGCATGGTCCTCAGACTCAAGCATATGGGGAAACCAAGTACAAAAAAGAAAATCTACAAGTTTTGGACAGAACCAAGGCCTTGCATGGTCCTCAGACTCAAGCCTATGAGGAAACCAAGTACAAAAAAGAAAGAAATCTTACAAGTTTTGGACAGAACCAAGGCCTTGCATGGTCTTCAGACTCAAGCCTATGGGGAAACCAAGTACAAAAAAGAAAATCTACAAGTTTTGGACAGAACCAAGGCTTTGCATGGTCCTCAGACTCAAGCCTATGGAGAAACCAAGTACAAAAAAGAAAAAATCACAAGTTTTGGACAGAACCAAGGCCTTGCATGGTCCTCGGACTCAAGCCTATGGGGAAACCAAGTACAAAAAAAGAAAATCCACAAGTTTTGGACAGAACCAAGGCCTTGCATGGTCCTCGGACTCAAGCCTATGGGGAAACCAAGTACAAAAAAAGAAAATCCACAAGTTTTGGACAGAACCAAGACCTTGCATGGTCCTCGAACTTAAGCCTATGGGGAAACCAAGTACAAAAAAAGAAAATCCACAAGTTTTGGATAGAACCAAGGCCTTACATGGTCCTCGGACTCAAGCCTATGGGGAAACCAAGTACAAAAAAAGAAAATCCACAAGTTTTGGACAGAACCAAGGCCTTGCATGGTCCTCGGACTCAAGCCTATGGGGAAACCAAGTACAAAAAAGAAAATCCACAAGTTTTGGACAGAACCAAGGTCTTGCGTAGTTCTCGGACTCAAGCCTATGGGGAAACCAAGTACATAAAAGAAAAATTGTTACTTGAACATTAAAATCCATCCGAGGAGAACTCCCCGTTAACAGTTGGGTTGATCCCTAAAACTGCATGGATCCCCCAGTCTACCCTCGGATCCCCAACACCAAAGGGATTGATGTGATATAGTGCAATATATTACCCAAAAACACAATCAAAGTCCCTCGCTACTCGGCCACCCTCTCGGACGAATTATTTCGAGTTTATCGTTCTCGGACATTGGTCTAGCATGCATCGCGCAGTACTCAGCGGTTATCCCGGTTAGTTCCAAGAGTTTAATTTATTAAGGCTTACCCTTATTATACTTGATAATATTTGTGAGTTTAAACTGGTAGGAATCTGCGTTAAGGCATTTTTCTGCCCGGAATATCATTAAGGGCAAGCTTACATTTAATATTCATGCACAAAGTAGTTGTTGCAGAGAAGAAAAGTATGTATAAAGAAATAAACTTATCTTTTATTAAGACAAAGGAACAGTACAGTGTACAATGAAAAGCTGAAACAAGCTTACATTAAAGCTAACTACGTAAGTAAAGAAAAATACAAGAGAGTGAAGATAAAGCCGAGGAGGTAGCACAGAGGAGAGGTTGGCTACTGCTTCGAGACCTTATTCCTCCTCAATGCTTTTGCACGCCCGTAACTCAGGCAGCAAAAGAACCCAACTTGAGCCTCACACCTCTGAAGGGAAGATGCGGGGAGCCAGAAATTGAGGAGCCTTCACCAAAAGTTTGCCTGCGACAAGGCAGAGGCGCTGGTGGCGGAGAATCTTTCTTCTGACACACCAAAATTCTGGCATGAATAGAACCTACTTCGGATTTTGACTAAAAGAGGGAGAAACACCCTTTCCCCTCTATCGAACTGGAATATTCTCTTGAATTTATGCCTCCTTTGCCCGTACATCACTCTTTTGAGTCTCAGGAGAACACGGTGCCTCTGTGGCGGAGAGAGTTCTTTTTCCCCAACCCTCGCCTCAAACATGATGTGCTAAGGGAGGAAACTGAAGGATTTGTGCGTAGGTAAAGCAACTTTCTCTCTTATTTATTTAAAAAGATGAGGTGGTGGCATTTAATTCACGTAGCGTCCCAAGGAATGCTACAGACAAAATGTCTCTGGCTCAATTTCCAACGTCATCTGCAACCTTGAGGTTAAAGGAGTCTCGAGAAGGCGCACCTCGAACACTGGGACGCCAAAAAGTACCGCGTGATCAAAGACTACGGAAATACCTCTTAATTTGTGGACCCAGTAAATTCGCGGCCCAGGCCCGTTCAACATATGGGCCCAGGGACAGAACCCAAGCCTTGCATGGTCCTCAGACTCAAGCCTATAAAAAAAAAAAAAATCATCAAAAGTTTTGGACAGAACCAAGGCCTTGCATGGTCCTCGGACTCAAGCCTATGGGGAAACCAAGTACAAAAAAAAGAAAAAATCACAAGTTTTGGACAGAACCAAGGCCTTGCATGGTCCTCGGACTCAAGCCTATGGGGAAACCAAGTAAAAAAAAAAAAAAAATCACAAGTTTTGGACAGAACCAAGACCTTGCATGGTCCTCGGACTCAAGCCTACGGGGAAACCGAGTAAAAAAAAATTACAAGTTTTATACAAAACCAAGGCCTTGCATGGTCCTCGGACTCAAGCCTATGGGGAAACCAACTGCTCGGATGGGAAAGTCCCCGGCTCAAATACTGTAAAATGTTAAGGCCGATAAAAGTGTTAGGATGATGGTGGGACACTCCACTATTCGGTAGCCTAAGGGGGCTGTTCATTTTGGCGGATGATATGTCTTTGAATGATTACTTCCTACACCGCATAGAGCATCCAGTTCTAATCCCAGCATTGTTTCGGGCAAGTATCGTTATTCACAGGTACGCATTGCTATGTCAAGCAACTCTGTTAAAGTTATGGTGACATCTTTTTATCAGCGAGTATTTTGGCCTTATTTGTCATCGATTTAAATGCTATATTATTGTGCCGAACAGCGTTTGCAAATTTAAAAAAAAAAAGCATAGAGACAGAACATGCGAAATAAAATAACAACAATTTTTATTAATACGAAAAATTATTACAACGTACAAAGAGGGGCTCAAACAAGCCTATACAAAATGTGAACTGCCTAAGCAACGATAACATCCGCAGTACAGATAAGTAAACAGTCAGGCGTCTTTTAAACTCGTCTTCAAAGTCTCTCCAATCTCTGCCTCAATACTGCTCATATTACGATAAGAACCTTCTTTGGAAAAAGATGAAGGAGAAGGAAATAGTAAGGAAGAAATCAATGAAGAAGATGGAGGACATGAGTAAAGAAGGAGGAGAAGAAGAGAGAAGAGATGAAAAGAAAGAAAATGAGTAAAAGAGGGAGAAGAGAAAGCACCAGAATGGATCTGGTGCTGGGAAGACTAAGAAAGGGAAGCGGAGAGGGCCACCAGTGAACGAAGAGAGGAAGAAGCAAAGACACTTAGTCTCTGCCTCGGTCCTGACTCCTAACACGCTGGGGCCATATTAGGTGAGCTCATAAGAGAGCGGTTGGTTATGATGATGGGAGTTCTCGACTCAGTCACGCCGAAAGTTGGACGTGATGAGTCCCTGCTTCGGATTTTGGCTGAAGGGAAGGTGAGACGAATCTTAAGTCTCCGCCACCCTTGCCCTGACTGAGCCATTTCGAGCTTTATTAGAACACGGTACTTTGAGGAGGGGTATGGTTCCTTCATCACTCGTTATGGTAAACGTATTCTGATTGGGTGTATAACAATTGGGTTAAGTGAACGCTAAGGAAGGATGAGGGTTTCAGATCTCAAAAAGATGGAGGGGTGTCTGCACAAAAGTGATGGCTTCCTACTTGCCTTCTTATAGGAAGGGCAAAACGGAAGGTATTAAATTCATTCAGGTTTCCAAAAGAATCTGAAGAATAAAGATGTGTCCGTTCCACTTCCACACCTCATCAGATGAGCCGTCGGACGTAAATAAGTCTCGTAAAGGGAATGTCATTAAAGGTGCGTCTTGGACAGCCAAACGGCAGGAACGAGTCACGAGCAAATTAAAGGGAGCGCCTTGTAAGCCGATATATCTTCTGGGCAGGTGGAGAAACCGTCAGCATTAATGGAGGACTAAATTAAAGGAGCAGTAATAAAGGCTCGGCATTGCCAAAACCCCCCTTTCCAACCGGGAGGTTAGACAGCCGGGTTTTGAGGGGCTATTGTGCGGCCCAATAATCTATGGGCCAGGCCCATTTACTCGTGGAGAGTCCGAAGGCCCAAGCCGAGGAGAGCTATGGCCCAAGCCGAGGAGAGCTATGGCCCAAGCCCGATAACATAGAGCACAAGACTGTTTTGGAATACAATCGAGGACAGTTCAGTCCTCGGCAGATCCAAAATCCCACCGGAATAAAGGGGTAAAACTGGTATAGGACTAAACTTGAAAAGAGACCTAAAATATCTTGGGAAAGTTACCCTTATGACCCTTCCCAGATAAGACTCTGCACCTAGCAGAGCCGTATTCTTCAACCTTATCAATCATCCCCAACAATTCTGGGATTAGACTGATGGGACAAATATCAGTCTTGTAAAGGTTGACCCTACACGTGGACGAAGGACAGTTAATGTAGACAAGTATAAAAGAAGAAAGTAAGTAAATCTAAAAGGGAACCCCCATCTGACCTCCAGAAAAAAGGACTACAGGGGTGAAAACACCTCAACAACACCTGAAATCACAGAAAAAACCCATCGTTGGGTAACCGGGGTGAGACCTTAATGGTCCTCGGATCAAGTCCGAGGAGTCCAACCCCATAGGATGCGACGCCGTAGGGCTTAAATGTTCAGGCCCAACTCCTTTTTCAACATGAATTCCTCCAAAATCAAGACTGGAATATCGCCCCGTGCCCAACGGCTAGCTTTTCAAGCCCACTCTCTACAAATCATATTGTGAGGGATCTTTCACGTGCGAGCCCAACATCATTATTGAGCCACAAAAGAATCGTGTCCTTACAATTGTATTTATAAAATATGAGTTATGTTAACGAGTGTTCTTAAGACAGTTGTTAATAAACTATTTCAGGAAAATTTTGACACAACTTTTATGAGAAATATAAATTTTCCTTTGGGGATCCATTAAGTTTTCCCTTAAAATATAATCTAACTAATTAAAAAACAAAGTTATAAAAAATATTGAGTAAAAGAAAATAAGTACTGATGAAGCATGAGTTCGTCAGTCAAAATAGGCAGATGGAACTAACCTCCGGTCTGCGTGAACGTATCCTCAAAGATAGTCACCGGTGTGGTACCTGCCACAACGTCTTCGATGCCAAAGTTAGAATAGGAAAGCACTTTGTGAAATGAAACATACTAGCAAGATAATAATGGGTGTTTCTTAGAGTGTGTATGTACCTTCTGTTGGTAATGTGAGGGCTTTATATATGTGGCTTTGGCTGCTAGCCGTTGTGGTCGTTAATGCCTTTCTCAGTAACGTCTCTTGCCTAATAATGGGGTTTTTAATAGGCTGCCAACGGTCTGCATGGCTGGTTTTGTAACTGCCCAAGTCATTGATTGTCTATATTGAATGATTTCCATATCCTCGTCAGTGGTGATTGGTTTCTTCGTCATTCAAGATGACTTCGTCATGATTGTTGGCTTCGTCTAGGAGACATAATCTCGTCATTCCCATCAGTTGCCCCCCCAGGTTCTGTGGTCATTATAACGTGTCATGAGGACCATAGAAGATGAAAAGTTTTCCTGAGCTGTCCATGACTCTTGGGGTTTTGTTTCGAATTTAATGCATAGTGGCGGCGCTACACGCAATGTGGCCACGTGGCGCGTGCTGATCAATGGAGTTAATGGCATGACCCCTGGGTTTCTCGCTATTTTTCAGTTTTCTTGGGCCTTGGTTTCAAACTTTCCTCTCCTTCACTTTAATCATTTGCTCTGAGTTTATTCTTTCCCGTTCATTCTTGCGACCGTTCCGACTTTGTTCCGGCGATATCCTTCGGATTTTTCTTGATTTAATCGTTCATTCTCCAAGGTACGTTCCTCTTTTCTTCTTCTTCTATTCCCTTTTCCTTCATAATCTATTACGAGTTCTTGATTTTTTCTTTGCCCTTTGCTTTGTTGTGGTTGTTTTTGATTTTCAGGCTTTTAGGATTTTATTCCCTTTTCATGGTCAATGCCTCTGAGGTTAGGGTAGCTTGCCCCTCGGTCTCTTTCTTTTTCGCTCGCTTAGGGGCAGCTTTAGGTGTTTCTGGTGACTTTTTTCCCTTGGTTAGGGATTTTATTTTTGAAGGTTGTGGGTTGAGTGTGGTTTTAGGGGAGCTATCTCCAATATTAGGCCAATCGCTTGCTTGGTTTGAGGGTGAAACGAAGAGGATGTCAGAGGTGAGATCTAGTGAGCTCGAAACTGGGTTGTCGTCTAGCGATGGCCCAGTGGAGGGCGATACGATCGTCTCTGTCCCTTATTCAGTTAAGGCTTTTTACGCCCTCAAGGAGGTGTGCGAGCTGGACGCTGATACTGTGGCTAGGTTCAAAGATAGATTTCAATTTCCTGAACAGGTTCGTGTTCGTCGGCCCAGTAGTGAGGATCGGGCTTGCCACTTCTTCCTTGGTGAGGTATGCTTCTACGAGGCTACTTTCACTTGTGGGCTTAGGCTTCCCGTCCATCCGTTTGTGATGGAGCTTTTAGGTTACTTTGGTATTGCTCCTGGGCAACTTATGCCCAATTCATGGAGGATAGTGATCAACTGTATGGAAATATGGTTGGCCGCTAACAGAGATATGATCAAGGTGAGTGAGCTCGTCTATCTTTATCGTTTAAAGGAGTCAAAAGAATATGGATATTATGAGTTAGTACCTTGGGCGAGGAGGACTAGGATTGTCAAGGGTTTACCTTCGTCATTCAGGTATTGGAAATCCCGTTTCTTTTTCGTGTCCGGGGACAATTTTGAGACCCCCTCTAGTGAGGCTTGGGGTGATATCCCAAGGTTGCTCCGTCGGAAGGGAACCCCGAACTTAGGTGCGTCCATGTTTCTCCTCGTCTGTTAATTTTCATTCTGCTTATGTGGCCATCTCTAACTCTTTTAGTTGTTTCTTTGGCAGTTAAGAGACGACCCAAGTTAAAAAGCAAATACCGGGATCGTGTTGAAAAGGCGATAGAGTACGCCAGGATGATTAAAAGTTGGGAGGACCTTGTAGATCCCTGGACGCTTGCATTCTATTGCCTAGGCTCGGACCCATCTCCCTACGTCTTGCGCAACATCGACATCGAGGGAAAAAAGAGTAAGTATTGACTTCGTCAGTATTAATTTTCTTGTGTGCGCTTGGATCCTTCTTTTTTTCTCCCTTTTTTTTTTTAAGTGTTTTCTTCTTGTAGAAATGACGACCAGATTTAATAAGGATATGTATGCAAAGATGAGGTCCAAGAAGGACGAGCCTTTGTCGAATATTGGGAAGAAGGGGGTACGTGTCACGGGGAAGGGTCCGTCCGTTGCTCCAGTTATAGACGCCACTCCCATCGTCTCCGGGGTTGAGAATGTAAGGACAGCTTCTCCGGCTACTTCGGTTGAAGAGATCTCTACCCCTTCTTCGAAAAGCCAGCAATTGTCAGGTAAGGAAAAGGAAAAGGAAAAAGTTAGTTCTTGCCCACCCACAGTCTGGGATGACGGGGTATGGCCGTGGAACGGGCACATGGGGTCATGAATGCTGAGGACCTCAAGGTCTTTTCCGGGGTGCCACTCAATGTGGTTGCGAGTCAACACGTACACAAGATCGTCCAGGTAATATACTTCTGCATTTTTCAATGTCCCTTTTTTTTACTGACGAGCTCAGTTTCCTTTCCCAAGTGTTGGGAGAGAGTCTCCACATTGCTTTTGAATGCCTTACTCAAGAGGCCAAAGTGGCGTCTCTGGCATCCAGGATGGAGGCTTTGGAGAAGGAGAACTCCACGCTGAAGAAGAAGCTCATCGATTCTATGGACGAGGCCGCCACTTTAAAGAAAAATATCAAGGCCTTGAATGCTGATCTTAGAGTTGAGAAGCAGCTAAACTTGGAGAAGGACAACCAACTTCAGGTGGCCAAGGAGAAGCTCAAAACTATCGCTGCCAGGTCTGTTGAGGCTTTCCAGCAAACTGAGGAGTACGCTACAGTGCTCTTCAATTGGTATTTCAAGGGCTTTGAGCTTCTGCGTAGGCACCTTGTCAAGCATCCCACTGGAGTTGACCTGCCGAACCTGGATCTCGAAGTGGTGGATTAGGAGATGACGATGGATGAGGCTGCCCAGTCTTCGGCTCCTGAGGGTGATGCCCCTAAGAAGACTCCTGGTGATGATGCCCCTTCTAGTAACGCCCCTGCTATTGACGATCCTGTTGGTGACGCCCCTATTAATGCCCGGACCTGACACTTATGAAAATTTTTCTGTTGTGTGTGTGTGTGTGCCCATTATGTTTTGGGCTTTTTGTACATCCGATTTCACAGTAGTTTCTTTTTAATCTGTTTTGAGAACAATGTTTTTTGGCCCAGCGTTTATGGGTCTTTAGAAAGAACAATGATAATTGCCCGTTGTTTTCGGGCTTTAATTAATTTTATGATTACGTACTTACTTGTTTATGTGATTGTACACTTTATCGGCTCTTGATATGCTTGTGGTGTTTTGCGCTCATCCATACCTTGCACTTAGCAAAACTTTAGTTGTATCTTTTCCTCTTCCTTCATCACTGTTCCGTTACCTAGTTTGCAATTGACAGCCTTTCGATATTGCCTGAGCTTTGTTTTGATTTATTGCGAGGTTCTTGCCCTTTTTTTTTTTTTTTTTTTTTAATGACCTCATCAGTAACCCACATCCGTCGGGTGGAACCTTGCTACTTAGTCATTTCGTTGCTTAACTTACACCCATTAAGGGATTCTATCTTGTTTTGGCCTCGTCAGTAACTTACATCCGTCAAAGCGGAATCTTGTTACTTGGCATTTGACTTAAACCCATTTAAGGGATATCGTCGGTAACTTACATCCGTCAAAGCGGAATCTTATTACTTGGCCATTTGACTTAAACTCATTTATGGGATATCGTCAGTAACTTACATCCGTCAAAGTGGAATCTTATTACTTGGCCGTTTGTTTTAAACCCATTTAAGGGATATCGTCAGTAACTTACATCCGTCAAGGCGGAATCTTGTTACTATCCCATTTAAGGGATTTCGTCAATAACTTACATCCGTCAAGGTGGAATCTTGTTACTTAGCCTTTTTTAGTTTCACTGCTAACTAAATCTGTTTGCACGAAGAAAGTGGGTGAATAATTCTTTTATTAATTTCAGGAATGAATATATTCATTTGATACATCTATTGATGGTACTTCTTCAAGTGCCCAATGTTCCATGGCCAGGGGAGCCTCTGTCCGACTATGGTTTCCAGGTGATAACTGCCTTGCCTAGAGTAGTGGACGACTTGATAAGATCCTTCCCAATTGGGGCCAAGCTTTTCTTGGGCAGATCTTTTGTTGTTGTGGTAACCCTGCGCAGGACGAGGTCACCTATGTCAAGTCGTCTGAGTTTCACCCTCCTATTGTAGCATTCGACCATCTTCTGCTAGTACCTCGTCATTCTGCTAGAAGCCTTGTCTCTTATTTCGTCCAAAAAATCCTGGTTGAGTCACAGTTGATCATCATTGCCTTCTTCGTTGAATACCTCTCGCCTGATGTTGGTTACTCCTACTTCGACCGGGATCACTGCCTTAGTGCCATAGGTGAGCCTGAAGGGGGTTTCTCCAGTCGGCGTTCTTGCTGTAGTCTTGTAAGCCCACAGGACATTGGGCAACTCTTCTGGCCAGGCACCCTTCGCGTCGTCCAGCTTGACTTTGATAATTTTGAGCAGTGTCCGATTTGTTACTTTCGTCTGTCTATTCGCCTGGGGATGCCCGAGGGATGAAAATTGGTTCCTAATGCCCAGGCTTGAACAGAAGTCCTTAAAGCCTTGGCTGTCAAATTGCTGCCCATTATCTGATATGATCGTCAAGGGAATCCCGAACCTGCAAATTATATTCTTCCACACAAAGTTCCGAATTTTTGCTTTAGTGATTGTTGCTAGAACCTTTGCTTCGACCCATTTTGTGAAGTAGTCAATAGCAACTAGTAAAAATTTTACCTGACCTTTACCTTGGGGTAGTGGACCGATGATATCGATTCCCCATTGCGCAAATAGCCACGGGGAGGCTATCGTCGTCAGTCTCTCTACTGGAAGTCGCTGGACATTCCCGTATCGTTGGCACTTGTCACACTTCTTGACGAGCTCCACTGCGTCCACCTGCATAGTGGGCCAAAAATAACATGTTCGAATGACTTTGTTTACCAGGGACCTAAGGCCGGCATGGTCACCACAAATCCCTTCGTGGATTTCTTCTAGTATGTATCTGACTTCTTCTTTGTCGACACACTTCAAGTAAGGCATGGAGAAGCCTCTCTTGTATAAGGTGTCATTGAGGATCGTAAATTTGGTCGCCCTCTTTTTGATCTTTTCAGCTTCTTCTGTATTTTAAAGGAGGTGCCCGTCCTGGAGGAAAGATATTATTGGTGTTATCCAGCTGTTTGCACTCTGAATTGTGAATGTTGGAACTTCTTCAATGCTGGGGTGTTTCTGGACTTCCATCGCCAAGCCCATGCTAATCTCCCCTTCTTCTAACGATGCTAGCTTCGAGACTTAGTCTGCCCCCATATTCTGACTTCTTGGGATCTATACGAATTCCACCTTATCGAACTTCTAAGTCAGATGTTTCGTCAGCCTGAGGTATTTCTACATTCTCTCTTTCTTTGTTTTTTACTGCCCTCTAATTTGCCCGATCACTAGTTTTGAATCATTTTGGACTAATAGGTTCTTAGCTCCAAGCGCCTTTCCGAGCCTCAATCCTATCAGTATCCCTTCGTATTTAGCTTCGTTGTTGGTAGCCAGAAATTTCAGTTGAACTCCATACTTGAGTATCTCTCTGTCAGGGGTGGTTATGACGACCCCTACTCCCCCCCTCCTTTGGACTGACAAACCATCAGTCTGTATTATCCATCACTCGACTTCGACGGTGAGACTATCCTCATCCAAAAAGGTGAACTCTGCGATGAAGTCTGCCAAAGCTTACGCCTTGATGGTTGTTCTGGGATGATACTCAATGTCGAATTGATTGAGTTCAATTGCCCATTGGATCATTCTTCCGCCTGCCTCAGGTTTGTTCATGGATTTTTTGATTGGTTGGTCCGTCATCACCAGGATGGGATTCGCCTGAAAGTATTGCCTTAGCTTGCGTGAGGCTACTATTAACGCAAATGCGATCTTTTCAATCCTTGGATACCTGGACTCAGCCTCTTGGAAAGCTTAACTGACGTAGTAAACTGGGAGCTATTTTTTGCCTTCTTCTCTAATCAAGGCTGTACTCACTGCTGAAACTGATACTGCCAGGTACAAATATAGGTCTTCCTCTTCCTTGGATGGGCTTAAGAGGGGTGGACTACTCAGGTAACGTTTGAGTTCTTGGAATGCTGCTTCACATTCGTCGGTCCAGGCGAAAACCTGTTTCAAGGTCTTGAAGAAGGATAGGCACTTGTCTGTAGCTCTAGAGACGAACTTGTTTAAAGCTGCAATCCTTCCTGTGAGCTTCTGGACTTCCTTGACGATCCTGGGCGATGCCATGTTGATTATGGCTTGCACTTTTTCCGGGTTTGCTTCTATTCCTTTTTGGGACACCATGAATCCCAAGAATTTCCCTGAAACTACACCAAAAACACACTTACTAGGATTCAACCTCATCTGGTATTTTTTGAGGGTGGCAAACGTCTCCTTCAGGTCGTCCAGATGTGTGAGCTCTTCCTTACTCTTGACGAGCATATCATCCACATATACTTCCATATTCTTGCCAATCTGTTGGCTGAACATTTTGTTCACTAGTCTCTAATACGTAGCTCCAGTATTCTTTAATCCAAAAGGCATTACCTTGTAACAATAGAGTCCTTGACTCGTGATGAAAGCAGTCTTCTCCTGATCTTCTTCAGCCATCTTTATCTGATTATATCCCGAGAAAGCGTCCATGAACGTCAGTAACTTGTGTTTGGCTGTAGAGTCCACAAGTTGGTTTATTCTCGGTAGAGGGAAACTGTCCTTCGGCTATGCCTTGTTCAGGTCTGTGAAGTCTACGCACATCCTCCATTTTCTATTTGCTTTCTTTATTAGGACAACGTTTGCGAGCCATTCAGAATAGTACACTTCCCAGATAAAGCTTGTCGTCAACAGCTTGGTAACTTCATCTTTGACTACTTGGTCTCATTTTGGGGCGAAGACTCTTCGTCTTTGCTAGACGGGTTTTCTTTCCGGGTTCGCATTCAACTTATGCTGGATGACTTCTGGAGCTATGCCAGGCATGTCCTCGTGGCTCCATGCAAAAACATCTAGATTTTCTTTGAGGAACTGGATGAGTCTTGTTCTCATCTCAGGGCTTAGCGTCGTCTCTATCTTCTTCGTCTTGTTTGCTTCTCCTTCAACCAGTTCCACTGTTTCCAAAGCTTCCATTTTGCCTTCTTCCTTTTCTTCAATCATCCATGTATGGTTCTCCTTTGCAGCCAGGACGGCCTGATAACGCTCTCTGGCTAAGACTTGATCTCCTTTTACTTCGCCGACACCGTTGTCTGTTGGGAATTTCACCTTCAAACAGTAGGTGGACGTGACTACTTTCCATTTGTTGAGCGTGGGCCTCCCAATTATGACATTGTAGGATGAGGGGCAATCTACCACTAGGAAGTCTAATTGACGGGTCAACTGCATCGGGTAGGTCCCCATTGTTACTGTCAATGTCACTATGCCCCTAGGATATACCCTGTCTCCACTGAAACTGACTAGGGGAGAGTAAAATGAGCGCAGTCTCCTTGGATCTAGCTTCAACTGCTGGAAAGCAGGGGGGTAGATAATGTTTGTAGAGCTGCCGTTATCCACGATGATCCTTTTGGTGTTGAATCCCTCTATAGTCAGCATTATAACCAAAGGGTCATTGTGTGGCTGCTTCACTCCCCTAGCGTCCGCTTCATTGAAGAACATATCCTGGTTTGTTCGTTTCTGCTTAAACGGAGGTATTATGTGGACGCTATTCACCTATCTTTGGCATGCTTTCTTGAGGGATTTGAAAGACCCTCTTGTGAAGGGCCCTCTTGTAATCGTCTTTATCTCCCTGATCACATCCTGTGGAGGTTGGGACGAGCGATCTTCACTCTTGGAAGAGGACTCATGTTGTCTTTTATTACCGTCTCTGAACTTACTATATTCCCCCTTCTTCACATATTTCTGTAATTTTCCTTTCTGTATCAACTCCTCTATTTGCTCCTTTAGGTCCCTACAATCTTCTGTGTTGTGGCCATGATCCTTGTGGAATCGGCAGTACTTGTTCTTATCACGGATGTTAGGGGATGAGTGTAATGGTCTCGGTCATTTGAGATAGTACTCATCCTTAATCTGCGTTAAAATTTTGTCAACAGGCATAACTAGAGGAGTAAATCTTACCGTCCGAGGACCTTTATCATCTTTTCTTCTGTTCCCGTCATTATTCCGACGATCTGGGCACTCACTCTTTTGACCCCTACGCTCGTCTTCCTTCTTTCCCTTGTCTCCTGGCTTCTCTACATCCTTTATGGTTGCTAAAGCATCTTCAGCATTTATGTACTTCTGTACTTTCAGAAGCATCTCTGTCATCGTCTTTGGAGGATTCTTCGCAAGTAAAGCCACGAGATCTTTGGATCTCAGTCCCGCTTTGAAGGTCGTCAGCTGTACCTTGTCATCAGTTTCGTCCACCTCCAGAGTTTGCCGAGTAAAGAGTTTCACGTACGACCTCAGGGTTTCCTTCTCTCCCTGTCTAATGGTGAGTAAGTGGTCTGCTGGCCTCTTTGGACGCTGCCCCCCTATGAAGTGATGTAAGAAGGCATTGCTCAACTGCTCAAAGTTGTCAATGGACGATGTCGGTAACTTTGTGAATCATTCCCTTGCAGCACCTTTGAGAGTGGTGGGAAAGGAACGACACAGTATCTCGTCGGGTGGCTGTTGAAGACCTAGCGTCGTCTTGAAGGTATTAAGGTGATCCTGAGGGCCTTTGAGTCCATCGAATGACTCAAGCTGAGGTAAACGAAACTTTGACGGCACGGGGCATTCAAGTACCGCTGCGGTGAAAGGCGAATCCGTGGCCCTTACCATTCTGTCTACGCTTCAGTCTGTCTTCTCCTTAATGGCGTTCCTCAGTTCGTCCATCTCCTTCCTCATCTCTCGAAGGAGATCTGAATTCTGCTCGTCCGGAGTAGTTGGTCTTTGATGAATACTCCTCCTATGGCTATCCCGTTCCTCCTTCATGTTATCCTTAGACCGATTCTCTTCCTGTTGAGCCTGTTGAGCCTGTTGAAGCCGCAGCTTCATCTCCTGATTTTGTTTGGTGAGTTCTTCAATGGTGGCCGCAAGAGCTTGAACTTGCTTCTGGATTGGATTCCATCTGAATGTAGAAGTTGATGGAAACTACGTTTTCAAATATGAATATGAAAATGTCGTCCCCACAGACGGCGTCAAACTGATGAAGCGTGAGTTCATCAGTCGAAATAGGCAGATGGAACCAACTTCCGGTCTGCGTGAATGTATCCTCAAAGATGGTCACCGGTGTGGTGCCTGCCACAACGTCTCTGATGCCAAAGTTAGAATAGGAAAGCACTTTGTGAAATGAAACAGAGTAGCAAGATAATAATGAGTGTTTCTTAGAGTGTGTATGTACCTTCTGTTGGTAATGTGAGGGCTTTATATATGTGGCTTTGGCTGCTAGCCGTTGTGGTCGTTAATGCCTTTCTCAGTAACGCCTCCTGCCTAATAACGGGGCTTTTAATAGGTTGCCAACGGTCTACATGGCTGGTTTTGTAACTGCCCAAGTCATTGATTGTCTATATTGAATGATTTCCATATCCTCGTCAGTGGTGATCGGTTTCTTCGTCATTCAAGATGACTTCGTCATGATTGTTGGCTCCGTCTAGGAGACGTAATCTCGTCATTCCCATCAAGTACAATTTTTCTTTTTGAAGTTAGAAATTACTAATTTTATTATATTAGTCTTACAAATTCACATGACACTAATCACCAAATTTTTTTTTGAAATTCATCATTGTGGGAGGGTTTTATAGTCTCAGCCCCCAACATGTGTAGTAGTGATACACATGTGTCTTCGGCTCAAGCTTATAAGGCACATGTGGGAGGTGTCTCTCCCCGATGTGGGATTGAGCAAAACCGTGAAGGCCACGAACAAATCGAGTCTAAAGCGGACAATACCTGCTAATTGGGGGCTGAGACTATGAAACCCTCCCACAATCATTTATTATGTTCTTAAAATCCTCAAATTATATTCATTGTTACATCAATTTGTAAATTACTTGTAATAACAATTGGATCTCAAATTTATCATAGTTTTTTGATTTTATAGGAAACTGTAAACCTTGTTAATTAAGGAATAGAAATTACATCATAGACAAGAGCTTCTTCAAGAAAACAAGGATTCCCATTAATCCAAGTAGAAAAATCATCAATGTCAAAAGCAAGTTTTGCAAACAGACAAGCAAGTCTATTGCCTTGTCTACGAACATGGGAGATCTCAACACGTCGAACCTCATGCAAGGACCAAAAGTCACGAAACTATGCCATATAAGATAGAAGCCACTGAGATGGGTGCAAGACTACGCTCTGCCAAAGAGTTAGAGATAATCAAATAATCATCCTCTAGAATAAACTCCCAAATTCCGATATCTTTGGCAAATTGCACCCCAAACTCAAAACGCTTACAAGTGGTAAGTTTGTTTTTCTTTTTTTCAAGTGGCACAAAAGTTTTTAAAACTTAATTTATTGTGATATTGTTACAACTTACCACTTGAACTAGTTGGAAAATAATAATAATAATAATTATGCCTTTAGACTTTTTTGAAAGTAAAAACATAATTCCTAGTCATTACTCATTTGTTTGTTCTATTTTTTTATACTAACAAAATATTTCAATATATATGTGTAGTTTTACTAACGTATGCCCGTAGGGTATTTATTAATAAACCATTTTAGAAAACTTTTTTCAAAACAATTTTGAAGCTGTGATTTATTCAAAACACTTTTTTTTTTTTTAATTCATTAGTATGTACAAATAGATTCACTTCATTTTAAAACTGTGATTTATTAATTTACTGCCTTGAAACTATAAAATTGGATGAAATATAAAATATATAAATAAATAAATAAATAAAAAGCTAAAAAAAATGGAAACACATTACAAAAAATTTCCTATAGTGGCGTTTTCCAAAACGCTGCTATAGGATTATCTATAGCCACATTCTAAGAGCTCTACAGTGGCGTTTCCAAACACTAGGCTTATAATAGCATTTGCAAGGGCATATAACAGCGTTTCAAAAACGGCACTATAAGTCCTTTTAAATTTTTGCTATAGTGGCGTTCATTGAACACTGAACGCCATTATAGGTCCTTAAAAAAAAAATACAAATTTGTATCTTAAATTACAAAATAAAAGGGATCTATAACGGCGTTTAAAACACAAATTTGTTGTTGTACATTGAACCCCAACTGGCTAAGCCTCACTCTCCAAGCCTTTCAGAGCCTAGCCATGGCCATCCTTGCCTTTCCCCTAGTCATCTCCTTCCTCAAACCCCACACCTTCGACCTCTCTCGCCTCCATGTCACCAACCGCAACCACCACCTCTTCCACCCTCGTTGCCGCTTCACCATCTCTGCAATAGGCACCTCCTCCTCCACTAGTATTCCACAATACTCACCGTCTACAGACTCAGACTCCAATTCCAACAACAATAACAACGAAGCTATCAAGTCCTGCATCCCAACTTTCCAACAAGCCATTCAACACCTCCTGGTCTCAACTCAATTGAATTCACACTTTTCTCTTTTGTTTTAGTTTTTTTTTTTTTTTTTTGGTTAGTGTTATTAATGATGATATTGTTACTCTCAATGTGTTTTATAGGAATATTGGGGTTTAGTTGGATGTGTTGTAATGCAATGCAGCAATACTGAGGTAATGTAATGCTGTGTTTGAAAATGTTTCCAAAATGTAAAATATTTTCCCGTAATGAAATTATTTAGTGTTTGGTTGCATTTTTTGAAAATACTCCGAAAAATATTTTTTAGTGTTTTCGTTGCATTCCTGAAAATGCTATGGAAAATTGTATTAAAAGTTTTATAAAATTGTTCATCAACAAATATCTTAAGAGCATCTGTTAGTATAACCCTTTAAACTATTGTGTAGGTTAAATCAATGGGTAAGTGGTATATCTTTTGTCTAAAAAAATGAGATTTGAGACAAAAAGAGATTTATCTTAAGTGGTAAATCTATCGGCTATACCTCAAATTACAAAAAGTCCCACCGATAAACCCCAATTGGCTAAGCCTCACTCTCCAAGCCTTTTAGAGCCATAGTTATGGCCATCCTCGCATTTCCCCTAGTCATCTCCTTCCTTAAACCCCACACCTCTAGCCTGTCTCTCCTCCGCATCGCCAACTGCAACCACCACCTCTTTTGCCCTCGCTGCCACTTCGCCGTCTCTACAATCAGCACCTCCTCCACTAGTATTCCACAATACTCACCGTCTACGAACTCAGACTCCAATTCCAACAACAACGAAGCTATCAAGTCCTCCGTCCCAACTTTCCAACAAGCCATTCAATGCCTCCAAATCTCAACTCAATTGAATTCACACTTTTCTCTATCTTTTTTTTTTTTTTTTTTTTTTGGTCAGTGTTATTGATGATGATATTGTTACTCTCAATGTATTTTATAGGAATATTAGGGTTCAGTTGGATGTGTCGTAATGCAATGCAACAATACTGAGGTAATGTAATGTTGTGTTTGAAAATGTTTCCTGAATATAAAATATATTCCCGAAATGAAATTATTTAGTGTTTGGTTGCATTTTTTGAAAATACTTTGGAAAATATTTTCTAGTGTTTTCGTTGCATTCCTAAAAATTCTATGAAAAATTGTATTAAAAGTTTTATAAAATTGTTCATCAACAAATATTTTAAGGACATCAGTTAATATAAACCTTTAAACTATTGTGTCTGTTAAATCAATGGGTAAGTGGTAAATATTTTGTCTTGAAAAAAGAGATTTGTGATTTAAATATGATTTTAACTGATGTGACATACACTCCATATGTGTGTAATAATTTGCATTCAATAACTCATGTTATAAACATTTTTTTTTTTTTATAATCATTCATGATCCGTGAGTGCATTTTGATCATTCGGCAAAAAGGGTTAGATGACAATACCACAAAAGTAGTAATATAACAAGATTGGTTGCAATGTTGTTCTTTCGGGGACATCCAAGTGATAAGATATAAATTTTTTGTAATGTTAAGAAGAAGAAAAAATGTTGCAATGCAAAATATAGTATATTCATTTGCAATAGCTTCAATTTTCCTTGATTGCATTTTTTTTTTCCTTGAAAAAGTAGATTCAATTTATATCTGAAAATTGACAGGCATTTTGACAATATTTAATTTTAATGCTAAGTTACGATGTTCTTCAAATTTAACAGGTTCTTAAGGGATTATTTCCCCTAAAAATTTAAGAAAAAAAAAAAGAGAGGTTTTAGCACCATCTTATTTCAAAATTGGTTGCAAACTAGATTGTTGTAATACCCAAAAAAAAAAAAAAAAAAACTCAATTTTGATATCCCTTTAAAAATCTAACAACCAAAAACTATGATCATTATCTAAAACTCAATTTTAGACATACCAATGATTTATTATAACTTTCTAAATATATATATATATATATATATATATATACACACACACTACTACTACTACTATTTAAGGGGCTTCCCCGGTTTGGACTAGATTTTTTTTTTTTTGGTTTCAAAATACCTTTATTTCCCTAGATTTAAGTAGAGATAAAACTAAAGGATAACAAAGTAAAAATACATCTTTAACTTCCGCTAAAATATTACTTATAAAATAGGATCACTCTCTCACTAACCCACTTATTCAGAAGCAAACTTCACTTTTAAACTTTTCTCTTTCTTTATTTTTTTAAATTAATTATCTGGATTTATTTTTTTTAATAAACCCACGTTATTTATTTATCTATATCTATACTACTATTTAAGGGGCTACACTTGTTTAGACTGGATTTTTTTTTTTGTTCCAAAATACTCCTACAACCTATATTTAAGTAGAGGCAAAACTTGAGGATAACTTAGTAAAAATATATCTCTAACTCTCACCTAAAACATTTCTTACAAAATAGGATCGCTCTCCCACTAACCCACCTCTTCAAAGTAACTATATGTTTGTTGTTATTTTTTTTTTCTTTTAAAAAAATAAATCATCCTCACGTTAACTTCAAATCAATTTTTTTTTAAAAACATCCTCAAGTTTATCCAAAAAAAAAAACTAAATAGATATATATTACAATTTATTTAAACTGTTTTTAACTTCTTAAAAATGAAAAACAAAAAACCTAATGAAAATAAAAAACCCCTCACTTCTATCAAAAATTTTTTTTGTCCCACCTCCACATTTTGTCCCTCACATTAATAGTTAAGTACTAATACAACTTTTTTTTAAAATAAAATAAAACTATTTTTTTCCCCACCTCTGCTTCGGCAGTTTACAACCCAAAAACTACCTGATCTCTTATCCTCCATCAGATTGCAAAAAAACCGGATACAATTTCAGTTTACATCCTTCTCTTGCTTCTTCTATTTTTTTTTTTTCTTTCATCCTGAACAGAAAAATATCTCCACAGCCTTTCAACAAACTCAGTTTTTTGTCCCACCTTCAGATTTTGTCTCTCACATTAATAGTCAAGTACAAATACAGGTTTTTTTTAATAAAATAAAACTATTATTTTTCCCATCTCTGCCTTTGGCAGTTTACAACCCAAAAACTGCTCGATCTCTTATCCTTCGTCAAATTGAAAAAAAAAAAAAAAACCGGATACAGTTTCAGTTTACATCCTCCTCTTGCTTCTTCTATTTTTTTTTTTTCTTTCATCTTAAACAAAAAAAATATCTCCACAGCCTTTCAACAAACTCAAATTCACTATAGACTTTCAATGCACAATTGTCAATCCATTTCTATCCCCAATCTCCTGAAAGTTACCAAAAAAGAAAAAGAAAACACACACACACACACGAAGAGGCCAATCTTGCTATGTTACTCAAAGCAATAACCATTTTCACATTTTGTTAAAGAGTGGTGACTGGCGAGGAGGAGGCAACCACCCAAAACAGAGTTACAAGGTATTTTTCTCAAATATTTCTTTCTATTAATGTCATTTTCTAATGAGATAATTAAAAATAAAAACGCTCATAAGACTTCAAATTTTTTACAGATTCTTTGTAGAAGGAGCATTACCATCGCTTGAGTTTCAGTTCATCGAACTTTCATACATTGCTTCAACCATTGGTGCCAAAGGATAGGTGGAGGCCAATGCTATTCCTCACAGTAATGATTAATGGGCAGTGGGAATGGGTGTATAAGTTTTGTTTCCTGAGAAATGGGCATGGATTGATTGAGGAATCGCAATTCAATGACAATCACCAATTTCATTCTTTGTTTCTATAGAGTTCTAGGACTCCCTCAGGTGATGGGTTTATTTATTTATTTCTTTGATTCTATTAATAATTTATGTCTCAAGATGGGTTTATTGATGTGTGGGGATTTTTTTAATTGTTGTGCATAAGATGTAATATGTAGGTTGTTCATTTACTTATCAAAATTGTTCGTATTTTGTCTTTATTAAAATTTGTTTTTATTTTGTCTGTTAACGCTGAGAAATATTGTTTACATTGAGAAATATGCAAGCTAAAAAATCCTATGATCACTTCGTTTAGTTTCCACTCTCTTTTGAAAGCTTTCGTTACTTTTCAAAGATTTTTTTTATTCTATCAAAAAAAAAAAGAAGATCTTTTTTATTTGAATGCTTTGTTCTATTTATTTAGACAAAATTTTTAGTTACTTTGCTTTCATAATTTTGTTTTCCCTTTATTCTGATATTTTGGATTGGATTGATTACTCAAAATCATTTCAATTTCTTAATTCAATGTTTAAGAAGTTGCTATCCTTTGAAGATGGTAAAAATTGGGGAATCGATTTTGTCATTTTTTAATGCGTCTCCTGAATTTTGATTTGGGGGATTGGAAGATTTAGGGGTCACTACGTTTTTAACAATGTCCTAATTTTCTATTTTGAAGATAAGAGAATGATTTTGAAGAAAATCTGTTCAGTCATGCTAAGAGTTTCACATATAAATTTCTAAAATTTGAAGTGTTTTAAGTTTTAACTCAATGGCTCACTTCCAATTTTTGTATTAACTTGGTTGTGTAAAATATGAGAATGTTTCAAAGGTTTCCAATTATGAAATTAAATGGTTATCTAAAACCCTGTAGTTTAAAGAAATGTGAAAATGTTGTTATGGCCCAAAATAATTTCTATTGTTACTAATATTTCATTGTAGGTGATATTTTTAGTACTATGCCTTAGTTCTGTGATACATATTAAATATTTTTTTTTGGAATTAGTGATAATATTTCATTTATTCTAATTTGATATTTACACGTTTGTCCAATAATATTATGCATTTCGAATTACTAATACATCTAAGAATGTCATGAGGGATTTAGATAACCATTTAAATTCATACTCGCGCGTGTTCAGAGGCTCTTCTATTTTTTTTGGTAAGGGTTAATAATTTGCATCCATTATAATTTGAGATTACTACATTTTCCAATTATAAAAAAAATCTAGAGGTGTAATGAGTATTATGTGTGGTGAGTATTTTGTCCTTAATATAATTCTGTAGCTTTAGGTGATAATTCTCACCTATTTATCCTGAATAAAGATGCATTTTTACAGATTGCATATTTAGGTGATATAAATGACTATGTTGCTCCATCAATAGCAATATAGAATCATGTTATTAGTAATATAGATTATAGTTCTCAGAACCGGATCGAACCGAGAGGTCGGACCGTGAAAATCAGGAACCGGGATGAAAACCGATTATTTAAGCATAAAGAACCGGGCATATGTCATATGTGGCAATTTCGTGAATCCCTAAAACCAGGGTTGGACTGCACGAACCGATGGCAAGAACCATGCGCCTTAGCAATTTTTTTTTTATTATTATTTTTTTATAAAAACAACTTAACACAATTTTATTCTACTTAATTAAATTATCCATCTCTTACAAGGAATAAACAAAATTATAATTAAAATCCTTCAAAAATATTCAACTTTACTTCAAAAATTAATCATAAATTTTAATGTTTTCATGTTATTATTTTATTTTATTAACTTTCTTATTTAATTATTAAATATATACTTGAAAATCATTAAATTTCCTTCACATATATAGATATATTAGTCAATTTTGCTAGTTTTATAAATTTAATATCTATATTTAGCTTTAATTAATTATGACATCATCACAGTTCAACTCCAGTTCGACCTTAAAAATCTTGAATCTCTTCCTTTTACGGTTTAATGAACGGTCCGGGTCTGAAAACCTTGATATAGACTAGTCTCTGAGCATGAGCTCACGTGCGTGCTCAGAGGCTTTTCTATTTTTTGGGTAAGGATTAATTTAGAGTATTTATTATACTTTGGGATTACTACATTTTTCAATCACAAAAAAAATCTAGGGGTGTGATGAGTATTATGCGTTAATAGGTGAAATAATTTTTCATCACACCCTAGGTTTTTTTTGTGATTGGAAAATGTATTTATCCCAAAGTATAATAAATACTCTAAATTAATCCTTACCAAAAATAGAAGAGCTTCTGAGCATGCGCATAAGCGCGTGCTCAGAGGCTGGTTTTTTATTTATAAATTTTAGAAACCCACGTTAAAAAGTTAAAACCCTACATTCATTCCCTTGCCATCCACATTTTTTTTTTTTTTTTGAAAAATGCTATATCTACAACATCTATACTACTACTAGCCTCTAAGCATGCGATCACGCATGTGCTCAGAGGCTCTTCTATTTTTTGGGTAAGGGTTAATTTAGAGCATTTGTTATAATTTGGGATAACTAAATTTTCTAATCACAAAAAGACCTAGGGGTGTGATGAGTATTATGTGTGGTGAAATAATTCATCACACCCCTAGGTTTTTTTTATGATTGGAAAATGTAGTAATCCCAAATTATAATAAATACTCTAAATTAACCCTTACCCAAAAAATAGAAGAGCCTTTGAGCACGTGTGTGAGCGCATGCTCAGAGGCTAATGAGTGTGTGTGTGTGTATATATATATGTATGTATGTAAAGAGGATTCCCCTCTTTCAACTTGACTTTTATATGGTTCAAAAATATCCTCATTAATGAAGGGTAACTTCATTTAGAAATAGGATCATAAATGTCAAATAACAAATTCCATTTTGAATTTAAAAAGAAAATTCCTAAAATTTATGATTTTTTTCTTCATGTTCAAAAAAGAAATTACAATTACTACTTATCTATAAAATTTATCTTTTTATTTTTTTGAAAAAAAAAATTCTAAATTATAATATATGCAAATTATTAACCTTTACCTAAAAAAATAAAAGTGTCTCTGAGCATGCGCATGCTCAGAGGCTAGTGTGTGTATATATATATATTTTTTATTATAAAACCCTGTCATAAGCCAAGTATTAATATGATGCAATGATGCATCACCAACGACATCTATACTTCTGCCTTAACCATTAAATTTAAAAAGGTGCTCTTGTACAGTTGTATGTAACACAAGTAGGGCTCTCTCTCCACCTCTTTCATTTTTCCCAAGTATTTTGTATGGTGAATATAATTTATCATAATTATGATAGAATTATTTTTGTTGAAGGTTTTTTTTTTTTTTTTTGGTGAGCAGGAGCCTTTGAGTGACTCTTATGCACCGCTAACCTCTATTATCTAAAATATGGGAGTTAGCAGAGGGCTCAACTCCCCTATTGAACATGAGTTGATAGGCCCAAAGTTCAATAAGCTACTATCTAAAATTAACCCACAAAACAATATAAATAATTCACTTTGTAGAGAAAACAATACGTAATTTTAAAAAATACAAGATTGTTGATTTTAATTTTTATAGGTTACAAATGAAATATTTTATGTACAATAGTATAATTATTAATTATTAGTATACATTTTTAGAGAGATAAAAATAATTTAGTTTATAGATATATTACATATAAAGAAGCTTATGAACAAGTCTGACCTTATTCAATGAGATATTGAATATATAATATGGTGTGATGATGAATTCAAACTTAGCTCGTGTTTAAAATAAAATTAAATGGCCAATTATAGGTTTTAAAATTCAGTTTAATTTGACTTGTTTATAAATCTAGGTAAGGAAACAATCTAAACTTTCAACCGTACTTTGTCACTTTGGAAGGCAAACGAAATTGGTTT
This sequence comes from Quercus lobata, assembly GCF_001633185.2. NCBI lineage: Eukaryota > Viridiplantae > Streptophyta > Magnoliopsida > Fagales > Fagaceae > Quercus > Quercus lobata. Next base: position 971,256 of record NC_044913.1, on the reverse strand, counting down.
TCTCATTCCACCCATATGCCTCAAATTATAAAAAGTCTTAAATCCATCAACTGGCTAAGTCTCTCTCTCTCCCCCCCCCCCCCCCCCCCAAACCTACATTGAGATCCAATTCAAACTTGTTTGATAAGAAAATAAGCAAAGTTTAAGCATATTATTAGTTTGAAAATGAGTTTGAACTTGCTCATTTTTGAAATATAAAAATAAAAATGAATAATTATGAACTTTTAATACTTCTAGTAAAAAAAAAATTGTTTTTTAATACTCACATCGATACAACTTATAGCATGAAACAAAATAATTCAAGGCATTATAACAACCTAAACTTTCGCCTCAACAATTGATTACATATGAATAATGATTATCATACACTTGTTATTGGACACACACAATACTTTTTTTTAATGAAATAAAAGACTATTGAAGAAGAAAGAAAACTACACAAAAAGGCCAGCCTCCTTCACAATCACATCTACAACACTAGGAGGGCAATGATCAAGACCAAAACTTCAAAAATAAAAATGGCTACAATACCATTTGGCTAGTCCATAGGCTGCTAACTCACAGTATTACAATTAAGATTCTAAATATATATGTATGTGAAACTTTTTCTTGAATACTTAAATCGTGTTCTTTAGCTCTCACACTCCACAAATATTTAATACTTATAAAATGTTATCGCACAAAAAATGTACAGTGTTAAAACAGTTTCTAAATGAGAGTATACGAATTGTGTAATAAAAAGATTTTCACAGTTTCTCCTGCTTTTAAATAAGGCAAAACGACGACGGTTTTCTTATCCCAGTCCCTGCCTCAAAGTACAAAAAATCTCACAGCCATAGCCATTAGCTATGGCGATCCTGGCCTTTCCCCTAGTCATCTCCTTCCTCAAACCCCACACCTCCGGCTTCTCTCTCCTCCGCGTCGCCAACCGCAACCACCACCTCTTCTGCCCTCGCCGCCGCTACGCCGTCTCCGCAATCAGCACCTCCTCCACTAGTATTCCACAACACTCGCCTTCTACGGACTCGGACTCCTCCAACAACAACGAAGCTGTCAAGTCCTCCGTCCCAACTTTCCAGCAAGCCATTCAGCGCCTCCAGGTCTCACTTCTTCTCAACTCACTCAATTGAATTCACGCTTTTTTTCTCTTCGTTTTTCTTTATTAGTGTTATTGACGATAATACTGTTACTCTCAACTCGTGTTTTTATAGGAATATTGGGGCTCAGTTGGATGTGCCGTAATGCAATGCAGCAATACTGAGGTAATGTAATGCTGTGTTAGTGTTTGGTTGCGTTTCTGAAAAATACTCCGGAAAATGTTTTACAGTGTTTTGATGCATTCCTGAAAATGCTATGGAAAATTTTCTACTACTTTAGTGGAATTGGGGGGTGGGGTGGAGCTTCGGTTGATAAGTTTTGGGTGAGGGAGAAAATGGTTTATGGAAAATGAAAACATAACCCAATTTCTGCCATAAATGCCTTTATTTGACCAACATTTCTGTCGCTCCAAACACCCGTAAATGTGGAAAATATTTTCCGGAAATCAATTTCCCTCGAACCAAACACAGCTGTAATCAGTTATTCTACGACCACAACATTTGACACAACTTGATAACGTGGTCGACTGTGAGTGGTGGACCCACTAGGTCCACTTTTTCTCTATCACTTATAGTCGACTACCTCAGAGTTGTGACAAAAGTTGCAACCATAAACTTTCTCAATATATTATATAATGCAGTTGTTTGATAGTACAATTAAGATTAGAATACACTTTTGGGCCCTCGGTGTTGTTTTCATTTTCTTGCAGCGAGTTTAATTTCATTTTCAAAATGGTCCTTCTGTCTATGTCCGTGACTAATTTGGCCATTATGAGATAGCAAAAAAAAGAAACAGAGAAGAAATGGCATTGTTTAGTTGGCATGGGGAAGGATCATTTTAAAAACGGAATTAAATTTGGTGGATGAAAATGAAAAATATGAAACTCAAGGGACCATAATGAAAATAACGTCAAACTTTTAACGTTCAAAAGTTTAATTTAGTCTACAATTTAATCTAAATCCATTTCACACTTGGTGAGTTGTTTGATGTAATTTACATTAATCTTTGTTGACCAGGTTGGAGCTGGGACTATGAATCCTCTTACATTCTTGAGAGTTCTGGGTCCAGAACCGTGGAATGTTGCGTAAGTATGCTGTTTTTGGAAGTTCCATGCGTTACTATGTATATGTTTTTGTCGAAGCAAGTGTTGTCACTTCTTTTGATGTATCTTCTTGTGCAAGCAGGTGTTGAAATTTTAGGAAAATGATGTTTAGAGTCATGTAGTAACTGAAATAATGAATGAACATGGATGGTTTCCTTGGGATTATGGTGTATATGGCTTAATTAAGAGAAGAAAAGTGATTGGTAGTCAATGCAGGATTTCTGTTGTTGATACTAGTTTGTTTGCACGTGAGATCCAGTTACGTGTAAAAGGGTCAAATGTTTTGTATAATTAGTTCATGTGTAGATGTAGTTGTGAGACTGTAGATCATATATTGTTGCGTTGTGACGTTGCATATGATTTGTGACCGTTACCTTCTTGACATATGGGGTTCAATGAGTAATGTTCAAGAGGGTTGTAGACCTACTACTTTCTGGATGGAGGAATTGGTTTGGTAAACATTCCTTGTTTGTGAGGAACCTACCTCTTTCATGCCTTTTGTGGACTTTATGGAAGGAAAGGAATTAACGCACTTTTGAAGGCATGGGTGTCTCAGTTATTCAGCCAAAATCAACTTTCCTACAGGCTTTGTTTGAATGGATCCTTGTTTTGGATCATAGATGATAGATCATAGTGAGATACATTCTATTATAGACTTCATTGATTCTCCTTCCTTTAGACTGTAACATTCACTGTTTGGATATCTTGTACTTTATTAGGGCTATTTTGTTTATTCCTGAGTACATATGGCAGTTCCATTTTTTTTTTTCAATAAAATTTCATTATTAAAAACCGAAGCAGTTCAATACTTCTCTAACAGAATGGCTATACGTTCACGTACAGTGCATGCTCACTTAAGAACTAAATATATAAATAATGATTTCCTAGAAAACATGTAGCTTAAATTAACTATATTCCAGTTCAATTGTTTGCAACATTCTGAAAAATACCCCTTGGTCCCTTTTTTTGTATGTAAATTATAAAGAAGTTGTTCTTGTTGTAAATGAAACTGAAGATGGTGCAAAATAAAATAATAAAAATCAATATATTCCTTCCCTGTCCTCCCACACCCCCCCCCCCAAAAAAAAAATCCCCACTTTATAATTTGAATTTGATGCTACCATAGTTGCCTATCTTGTTTGTTGAAAAGACATAAAATAAACAAATAGCAGATTGGAATCAACCTTTTTAACTTATGGCAGCCAAAATTATTCTCATTTTCATTAGCAATAACAAGATATCTCTGCCAAAGGTTTCTATACATTTAAAAAAAATAATGCACAGATAGGCCATGCATATAATGGGGTAATTGGCTGATCAATATTGGGGTGATCTGGAAATTTAATGCATGCTGGTTGATCAGACCTGTGTGAATTAGACGTTTCTGGGATCAAATTCTTTCTTATAAGCATTTGCTTATTGTAACTATGCTTGAAAAAATTTGAAAATTTGATTTTGATTGCTTTGATTTTTTGCTGGAATCTTCAAAATATTGTTCGATTAGCTAATTTAACATGCTATAAAGTTGTGAGATTTTCTGTCACTACTATTTTACATTTTGACAACTGCATTGATACTTGAAAACCATCCCTCCTGAAAAAGAAAGAAAGAAGAGTTTTCTTAGGTAACTGCTAACGTGGAGTTTCACATGAAAGGTATGCGGAGCCTAGCATTCGGCCAGATGATAGTCGTTATGGTGAAAACCCAAACAGGCTTCAAAGACACACTCAATTTCAGGTTAAATTTGAGTTTATAGATAAAAATTTTCTTTTCTGGATGATTTAGGGAGCTTTGTTTTACAATTCCTTACTGCTTGCATTCAAATTTGATCTCAGGTTATATTAAAGCCTGATCCTGGAAATTCACAAGACCTTTTTATTCGTAGCCTATCAGCTTTAGGTAGTGACTCTGCCTATATTTTCTTTAAATTGCTATAAGCTTAAAGGCATTTCTGCACCGTTCTTAAAGTTGAAAAGAATTGTAATTCTGTAGGTTCCTCTGTGTTCATTTTAATTGTACATCAAGTAGTATTTTTTCAATAAAATATCATTACTTATCAAAATAAGTTGAGAAGAATTCATTGGTGCCCTCTGTCCATTTTCATGTCTTGTGCTTATTGATTCTTGACGCCCGTATCAATACAAGAAGAAAACTAGCAATTGAGCCAAATCTTAATCATAAACGACGGGCTAAAACTCATTTTTCCCTTTAAAAAAAGGGAAAACAATTCATCAGAAGTTATGCTGTATAAGAAAATGAACTAGGCCTTACAATGTTGCTGTCGGTTGTTCTTCTTGACAAAGATGCAAAGGCACATCCATTTTCTGCATAAATGGGAGAAAGTTGGGTATCTAGAGGTTCCCTAATATGATAATCATGAGCTCTCCTTTCAAGTTGGAAAATGAACTAGGCCTTACATCATCATTTGTTCTTTCTAGGTATTCCACTCATTTCATGAGCATGTTTCTTAGTACCCAACATTTTTTTCCTTGGAAGTATGGCTGGTCTTATAGCAATCATATATAACGCCCCCTTCAACTTAATGGTAATATTCAATCATGCAAGATCCTTAATTCACTTTTTATGTCTCCCAACTCTAATTATATGTGTAACTTTTTTTTTGATAGGTAATAGAACTTTAATTGAAAAAATGAACATCTTGTTCATGATGATGAACACTCTGGGCATGAAGAAAATACATAAAGCTCAAGAGCTAAAGCTAACAGATTGTAGAAAGTAGAAATTGAAATACATTGTGTAAGACCCCAAATACGAACCCACTGAAATAAAGTACCAAATAGAAGATGTTTTAAAAGATCTAAAGATCTCTCATTATCTTCAAAGATACGGTTATCACGTTCCTGCCAAGCTAACCACAGTAGACAACCTGGTATCATATTCCAGATAGTTGACTGGTGCTTCCCAAACCAATTCTCCCCCCAAAAAAAGAACAGCATGTATAACATATTCTATACCTCATCAATCTCCCCATTCTTACAAATGATTGAGCCAAGATACTGAAAATGATAACTTGTTGGCATTATTTGTCCATCTATTTTATCATCACTTAATATCTAGTTCCAGCTTTAAAAAAGTTGCATTCCATATGATCAATCTAAAGCTCAAGTAGAATAATCACTATAAATAAACAAACAAAGTGGTTAATATTATTGTCTCTTTTAGATTTAACGGGATGAATTTCTACCTCAATCTACCAATTTGATTGAGAATCATGATCACTACCTTCTTTGGCTTGGAGGTTGATGATTATGAGATCACTTTATTATTTTAACTATCATGTAACTAATAAATTATTTATTTATTTATTTTTTTTAACTATTATATATCTATGACACTTCATGTTCTATTTTTTGTCCCTATATAGTAATACCTTTGATTTTTATACTGTTGTAGTTTCCAAGGATTTTGGTTATTCCATTACAATTAAAAAGAATAAGCACCATTTACATTCCATGTTATATCTATGCAGGAACATAAAGGATTCTGTGTCTTTTTCTTTTTAATGGTAATTGAATACGTATATGGTGGTCTTGAAAACCCATGACCTGATGCTCCACCTTCTTTTTACAAGTAATTAAAAAAATTTATTAGAGAGAAATGAAGGCAATGATCTCCATTTACACAGGAAGTGTACGAGGGTAGCCACAAACATCATCTAAAGTTACAAGTATCTAGAAATCTGACCAGACCCTCCACCTAACCTCACAAGGGGAGGAATTGCATTTAAGTTAGAGCTCATTGGCTTAAAAGCTTCTATGTTTTAATGACCATTGTTTCCAAAACAATTTGAAATGATGCCAATGAGCTCTAGCTCAATATTCAAATGGTGCTTCCTACTCCCTTAATATTCGGCTGGAGGGTAAGATTGTGGTTCAAGGCCTTTGGGATACAATTTTATTAAATAAGGTTACATGTTATGTGTAATTGTTGTTTAGATTGCCAATCACCTAGTCCCATTGATGTTAGTGCAAATGACAAGAACTGTTTAACATTTTCACATTTTATCCTTTTTTCAACATTTTGTTTAACAGTGATGCTTTATGCTTGATAGGCATCGATGTTAGTGCGCATGATATACGATTTGTGGAGGACAATTGGGAGAGTCCGGTAATATCTTGTCTTTGATGGTGGATTTTTATTCTTCCCTTGTTATTTTATGCAGATCTAATTAGTGCGTCTTACTGAGATACAATTTAACTTGGTTAGATTTCCTTGCTATGGCTCATAGTTGTAAGCATAGTGCAACTATATGTGTAAAATTTTTCTTGAGGAAACATTTTTGCCTAAATGGATCATTAGCTTGATTGTTTTCTACGTGCTGACCAAACATGCTTATAGGTACTTGGTGCCTGGGGTTTAGGCTGGGAAATCTGGATGGATGGGATGGAGATTACCCAGTTCACCTACTTCCAGCAGGTTACTCCTTTAAAGTTGAATAGAACTAAGAATCTTCCCTAATTTTGGATTATATGGCTTTCATGTTTACTGTAATAATAACTATTTCCCTTGGTCAAGGTACTGTTGATTTTTCATGATTTTGCCAAGTTTTATTTGGTTTCACTTGAAGCTTTTTTCCCATTCTTTCTCTCTAGGCTGGAAGCCTGCAATTGTCGCCCATATCTGTTGAAATCACTTATGGTCTTGAGCGCATCCTCATGTTACTACAGGTCTGTCTTTGATTGTTTCTTTTATTAATCTTTGACCTCATTGTCCATTTTATTAAATTTTTCTGAACTAATTGGCAGGGAGTTGATCATTTTAAGAAAATTCAATATGCTGATGGAATTACATACGGGGAGCTGTTTTTGGAGAATGAGTAGGTTTCCCCTCAAAAAAAAAAAAAAATATATATATATATATATTTTTTTTTTCTTTTTCTTTAAAGGTAAAATAGTGCTAGAACTTTGTGGTCACAAATACTTATAATCTTCCAAAGATTGTCAATGTACATCACTCAGTATTCTTGAATAATGGATAATGTTTCGTACTTTCTTCCTAAATGCTGGTAATCTTTTGTCTTTCTAAATTTTTGTCATGGTCTTTATGGAATTGCTACCCCAAACATTTTGTACTTTATGCAAATAAACTTTTCGAGTTAGTGATATTCGAACTCCCACCTTTCTACTCCACTGTGTTCTTTTAGTCTCCTTTGTAGAAGTTAACTGCTGAACTTTTTGCCTCTTCCCTTTTTTAGTCAAGTACTTTCTCCTCTGTGAGCAGCTTTGCCTCTTTTTGAAGCATACTACTACTGGAAGCTAATTTAAAAGAACTCTGAAGTGCTTTATTGGCAATTGAAGATAGTTGGATGGGATGCCATCTCATATGAAGTTCAAATATTCAGATGACTTCCATTAACCTTTTTAATCTCTATTCTCTTTATTTTGCTCTTTTTCCACCTTCTGTTATATAAGCATTATCAAGCTTGACTGTGCCATTTACTTTCTAAATGTCCACAATCAATATATTTCGTACTTCTTTTTCAGGAAGGAAATGAGTGCATATTATCTAGAACATGCTAGTGTTCATCATCTTCAGAAACACTTTGATTTTTTTGAAGAAGAGGCGCGTTCTTTGCTTGCTTTAGGCCTTGCAATCCCTGCGTATGTTGTTTAATTTTTATTATGTTCCATTATTCAGTGCATTATGTGGAAACCTTTTCTCTGTTTTTCTTTAAGTTAACATTTGCTGTGCTACATGCTAGGTATGATCAGCTTCTGAAGACATCTCATGCTTTTAACATCTTAGACTCTAGAGGCTTTGTTGGGGTAACAGAGCGTGCTCGATATTTTGGTCGGATAAGAAGGTAAGGATTCTTCCTAATTGTGGCCCGGAAAACTTTGCACTGAAAATAGAAAAACACTGTCATGTATGTACTGGTAAAATTGAAGTTGTGAATTTTGTTTTGCTGTAGAATGGTATTAAGGTCCACTTTTAGAAACTCGTAGAGATCAATTTTTAGTTTTAATCTGATAATCTCTCGATCTTAAAGTTGGGCAGATATCTTTTTCTTAGTCATCATTGTCTCAGCCCTATCTGTGATAACATGACCTACTGTGTTCTTGGTACAGATTCAATTAATGGGTGAGGTTTTAGAACTAAATTTATAGACCATCTGGTAGACTTTTCAACTCAGTACACGGCACTATTAATTTATGGTGCCAATGACGTGTTATGGCAAAATCTTAGGGGACATATATGCTCTGATCAGCAGGAGAAAGATTAATATGTAGTCTGCAACTTGCGATATGCTGCTCAAGCAGCTCAACTAATATTGTATTTATAAAGGAACAAGTCTATTGTCTTTTGATCCATAGGATCAACAAAATGGGAGGCAGGGAGGACTATTGAAACTAACAGTCCCAGCCACTATAATTTGCAACTGGTTATCATTGCTTAGCTAAAAAAATTTACCAACTTTGGTTCCATTAATTGAATGTTCATATGAAGTTAAGGGCCAATATTGGTGTCTATGTTATCAATGAAATGGTTGGCAGCTTGATAATACAGAACAGAGACATGCATGACAGATTATTTGCCTGCAAATAAATTGCTGGTCTAGGCCTGAACAAAGATATTTTTTTAAGAACGTGATCCTTTCAGGTTAATCCTCCTGAGTTCTGTGTCTGTCTTATCTTCATTTTTGTGTGTTTTTTTTCTCTTCAATCAGTTTAGCTCGTCAGTGTGCACAACTTTGGTTGAATACCAGGGAGTCTCTTGGACATCCACTGGGTGTTGCTTCTGACCCTGTTCATTTTGTGTGTCCTAAAGAGCTTTTGGATACAGCCGTCAAGAAGGTTAGTTTGCATATGCAGTTGACTTGAGCTTCTCTCATTGTTTGTAGTATTGATATAGCAATTTTCTTAAGGCTAATTTAGCTTTCATTTTTTATTGATTTATTAACATTTTAATTATATGTATGAATGATCAAGTCTACATGAATAGACTCAATATTATTTTGGGATTTACTGTTACATCCCTTTTTGTGGCGTGCTCTTGTTGATGTGGTTTGATCATCAGATGTACATAGGAGTCCATGATTTTTTTACCTATGCTTGTAGCTTTAAAGACATCATAAATACTGCATGAGAACTAAATGGTCTAAGCAATTATATAATTGTGTTTGTACACTCCTAGACATATGATATATATATGTGTGTGTAAGAGAGGGGGGATGGTGCTCAATTTACCATTGACACCTTGTCATTGAAATTCTAGTAGTTGGATATTGCTAGAACTTTAAATTTATGTGAACTTTTTAACATTATAATTTTATTGTTTGACCAGAATAAGTCACGGTTTAACAACTACTATGTGTACATTAGTTATTACTTTTAAATGTGGGTTTATTCTTTGACTTATGTCACAGGTGAATGATGATTCAAGGTTGTTTGTTCTTGAGATTGGGACTGAAGAGATGCCACCTCAAGATGTAGTTGATGCAGGCCAGCAAGTACTCTTTTTTTTCACATGAAGCATGTTGATCCTTTTCTTATTATAGCTATCTCCTTTCCTTTTTTTTTTTTTTGGTTGGTTGGTTTTGAAGCTCTCTTTACCTTTTAGATACTGTCAACCCCACTTTTTCCGCCTAATTTTCCATCTATAGTTGTTCACTGACTGAAATGCTGGTCATTGCAGCTCAAAGACTTAATATTGCTGGTGTTGGAAAAACAAAGATTAAGCCATGGTGAAGTGCAAGCATTTGGAACACCTCGCAGATTACTGGTACAGTGAAACTATATTTTTCTTTGCAAAATGCTGTAATTGTTTTCCAAATAGAGAAAATAGAAGAGAAGTTATTCTTTGTTCTTATGGCTTAATGCCCTAATTGCATTCTTCCATGGGATTTGTTTCTGGGTTCAGTTCTTCTATCTTATACTTAATAATAAAAAAGAACCGTGTTTCACATGCAATAGTGCAGGTTTTACATCTAAATATGTTGAATTTAATAGTACCCTATGTGGCTCTTAGTGCTAAAATTGACCGTCCACTGAAATTTCAGAAGTGTTCAAAATTTCAGGACCTTATCTAGTTTCATTTCGTCACACTGAATGGTAATGATATGTGCCTTTTTGTCACATTTCCAGGTTTGTGTTGAGAATCTTTGCACTAAACAAGCTGAGAAGGAGGTTGAGGTTCGAGGACCTCCTGTTTCAAAAGCATTTGATAATCAAGGAAATGCTACAAAGGTTTGCCATTCTTTTTCTCCTGGGAGCTTAAGTAAATTTGCATTTTTGGCCAAATTATTTGTGTGGTGAGATTATTTGAAAACAGCAATAGAAGTAGGTAGTAACTACCATGAGTGCATTTGCTTTATTATTAATGTTAATTTATTTGTTTTTCCTTCATGGAAGGGATTATTAGTTATTACACGTATTTTATGTTTCCCAGCTTGTGCTGTGACTTTGGCAAAGCTAGAATCCATTGCTCACTTGTTAGTGTAGTTATTGAGATGTCATTGTATACTGGTGTAACTTAGTACCCGTTTGGATTGAGTTTATTACATCTGCGTCTGTGTTTGCGTTTTTTTTTTTTTTTTTTTTTTTAAGCGTTTCTGGGCTTTTCCAGTGGGTCCCGTGCACTGTTCACGGAACCCACAAACCTCTATTTTTAACAAAACTTTTATTAAAAATGGGTCCCACGGTACTATTCACACATTTAAAAATTATTTTGTTACAGTGTTTTCAGTTTTCAGCAAAATAAATGGTATTCAAACGGAATATTAAAAGGTCATCATTTTTAATTGGTTGGTACCTGATTTGAATATGAATAGCCATATAATATTCAACTTGTTATTTCATGTCAGGCTGCTGAGGGGTTTTGCCGTAGATACTCTATACCGCTGGACTCATTGAATAGAAAGATTGATGGTGAGTGTGCAAAGTTTACCTACAAAAAGAAAAAAAAGAAAGTGAAATAGTTGCCATTACAACCAGAAGGTTTTGAGATCTAAGTTTACTTCATTGTTCATCTCCTTGAATTTATTTGTACTTTTTATATGATTTTGGATATAGAGATGGTTTAATTATTTCAATACTCCACACACACCCACCACCCCCCCCCCCCCCCAACAAAAAAAAAAGGAGAGGAAGAAAAAAAACTACTACTACTAGAAGGTGACTTAGAACTGTGTATAGTGATTAGTTTTTATCGTGTTAAGTTATCATGTTGCAAATATCTTGCAATGGTTATATTTAGAAGTTGACCCCTTTTACAAATCAGTATTGTCATTACACAAAAGAGGACTTATATTTTAAGGAGGCTTATCATAGCACACAAAATCCTCATCTTGTGAATAGTCTAGCTAAGCAAGAGCATCACTGTAGTCAGACTACTGCAAGAGAGGGTGGATAACAATTATCTGCAATCAACAAGGGAAAATGTTAGTCTGCTAGTGGAAAAATTCCCAGTGACTAAGTTGACAATTACAGCATCATTTCCACTTTTAAACAAGAAATTCCAAGCTCCACGGCCATTGACCAGCTGTCTCTAAGCACTAAACTCTGCTTGCACACTAGTATTATCACTTTCATTTAGGGAAGCCTCTCTCTCCGAATTATCCACCTTATGTGAGAACAATAGCAGACATGTTTACGTTTGGAGATTGTAGATAATTGGTAAAAATATATGGAAACAAATTTTTTTTTTTTTTTTTGATTGGCAAGTAAACATGCATCTGGTGATTCTGGTGGGTTTGAACACATGACTTTACCCTCCAAGCCATTCCATGGGGGCATGAAGTGTCATTTGAGCTAGATTTTATTGGCAATAATCTATGGAAACGATTGACTCATCTGTGAGGTGGGTTGATGAGCTTACCCATACACTTCCAATAAATCGTGTATGAGATCTACCTAATTGTATTCACGGAAGATTGTTTTTGGTATCTGTAAATGTTTAATATTCAGTATAAGTATAGAAAATCTTATTCTATTTGATCTTCATTTGACCAAGTAATCAATTTAATTTGCTAGTACACCTCATGCCAAATCAACTAAGTTGTACTATAGTTGTTTACTACATAATTTGGCTGGGGCATACTGGGTTTTTAGTTGAGACTACCTCTACCCTGGTAGGTTTTAGGGTTCCCGTGCTGTCTTTTTATTTTTTTATTTTATAGAAGTGAACCTTTATCTGGCCCATTTATTGATGGCCCACTTTGCTGCAAAAGTTCTGAGTTATTGCTATTTAACTGCTACTTTGAGGGGAAGTAAGTTTGGCCTTTAAAGCTCAGCACATTTGAATGGTTAGCCATCAGAAATTTAGGGCCGTGTTCCAGAAAATTCACATTTTCTTGTTTTTAAGTTGCTATACATAATGTTTGTACTTGATAATGGGTATTCATGAGGGTTTTTTCAAAATGCAGGGAAAACAGAGTATCTATATGCTCATATAATGGAATCTGCCCGACTTGCTGTTGAGGTTCTAGTGCCTCTTTTTCTCTTTGCTAATTGTATTTATGAACTTCTCTCATAAAAAAAGAAATTTTTCCTTAGTTATTTATTGTGAATGTATTTGGTTAGTTGAAGTGCCCATCAAATTTGGATGTACAATTGCAGATGTGTACTGATTCAGTTAAGATCTCAATATGTGCTAATTTTAATATAGTACAAATACTGAATGAATACTATTACTTTCCTTTATATCTATTAAAAAAAACAAAGACTGAATGTTTTGACTAACTGAATGAAACTTTATTAACAGCAACAGTTACCAACAGAAAATGTTGGAGAAAAGTTTATCTCATGTACTATTTGTAGAACTCAGGAATAGGACACAATTAAAAAGAGCTGGGGAGGAATTCAAGGAAGCATTGATGAAGATTAGGGCTCTTTCATTTTTTTTACCATGCCCCTTTTCTATTATTAAGGTGACAGATGCAATAATATCTGATGCTTAAAATTAATACTGATTGAAAGAAAACGTAATTTCCAATGATATGTGCAGATATATGAACATCACTTAATATGTGTGTGTCAATTATTCTATTTTTATTTCTTACATAAATAGGCTTGTTAGCTATTGGAGCTTATTGGTGAGTACAAATTATCAAGGTACAGATAAATAATGGAATACCATGTTTCTAGTATCCTATTAATGATTACTTATCTATCTCCTTAAGGTGACAATTTGCTCAATGGTTTTCTAAGATTCTAGGAATTAATGGCTACTTACTTGGACTGCTGCTTTAGAATAGTGGACATCTGGCTTGCCTTTTGATTCTATTGTCACCACCTTGTCGTTTATTTATTTATTTTAAATAATTTAACAATGTTTACCCATAAGGATCTGTTGATAAATGCAGTTTTTAATTTGCTATAAATAGGTGTTGTCTGAAGAATTACCCAGTACCATTGCTAAAATATCATTTCCAAAGTCAATGCGCTGGAACTCTCAGGTTTGTACAATTTCAATTTTTAATTTCTATTTACGGCTCTTAACATTTGATTTGCATGTGTTCCTCTTTTCTTGTTAGTTAAAAATTAAAAAAATAAAATCAATTATTAATCTTTTGTTCATTAAATTGAAATGGCCTTTTCTGGATTATCAGTGAGACAACTTGGTGTGGCTACTAGATTTATTTACGATTTTTACTTATTTGAGACACCAGATTTCAGACTTTTATTACTTTTTTGTATTTGAATTTTTTGAATTAGTTTAGGCTTTATTGTGATTATGGATTTTGTGGGATTTAATTGTGGCATGATTAGATCTTTCCAGATTGATGTAATCTTGAAAGCCCTATTAAATTAGTGGCTCTTGTAATAAAGAATTTTCTAATGAGAAATTATCTCTTGCTTGGTGGTGATCCCAAGCACCCTTAGGTGGTGAAGCCTAGAGTTTTTCTCTTTTGTTTTTATTTTATTGCATTCCCTAACGACGTTCTGCATCAACTTGGGGAGTTGGTGTGGACACTAGATTTGTTTCTGATTTTTACTTATTTGAGACATCAAATTTCAGACTTTTATTACTTTTATGTATTTGAATTTTGAATTAGTTTGGCTTTGTTGTGATTGAGGATTTTGTGGGATTTAATTGTGGCATGATTAAATCTGTCATATTGATTTGATCCTATAAGCCCATTAAAATAGTGGCTCTTGTAATTGTGAAGGGACTGCCTTTTGAATAAGAAGTTTCTGATGAGAAATTCTCTCTCGCTTGGTGGTGATTTCAAGCACTCTTAGGTGGTGAAGCCTAGGGTTTCACCCTTTTTTTATTTTCTTGCTTTCCTCACTACGTTCTGCATCACAAGTCACTAGTTTTTTCAGTGTCAAGTAAAATCATATGTTGGATTTTCCTTTTGCAAGTTCTCTACCTCCTTAATGGATGAAAATAACTCTGGGATTTAGTGCTTGATTCATCCAGCATGTTGTTGTCAAGGACTTAAAATATGTAATCCTTGTTCAATTGTTGTTGCAACAATTTTATTGTAAATAAAAGACCGGCAATTCACTTAGTATTGTAATTAGGTAAAAACATGATTACTTGGATCCATCCTAGTATTTTCAATTTTTGTGTGCGTGTGTTTTTTTAATTCCGCTTTTTTTGTAAGCAATAAAATTGTGTTGTAATTATTCTATATTTTTGGTCAAAATATTCATTTTTTTAGTTAGCTGGATTTGTTAATCAAGCCCTTGCTGTTAATATGTTGATCATGTGTATGTGTGATTTTCATTTTTAATTCTGCTTTTTTAATAAGCAATAAAATTATTTGTCGTGGTTATTCTATATTTTTGGTCAATATATTTATATTTTTAGTTTGCTGGATTTGCTAATCAAGCCCTTGCTGTTAATATGTAGATCATGTTTAGCAGACCTATTCGCTGGATTTTGGCCCTCCATGGAGATGTAGTTGTGCCATTCATGTTTGCTGGAGTTTTGAGGTATCATGCTTACTTGTATTCCTCTCTCTCTCTCTGATATATAATTGCACAATTGTATTTCGAATAAAGTGGGTTGGCTTGGCTTGGCTTGTCTTGGGCTACGTTTTCCATTGTTGCAACATGAGCTTTTATTTAAGGGTTTTGAAGTATAGTGTTCATTATGGGGATGGCATTACATCTCCCTGAATCAATAATCAGCAGTCTTTGTTAGAAACATGTTTATTTATCATTTTGAAGATCTACAACGAAATGGAATTCATTATGGACCTAAGAAATTGATTCACTAAGTGGGGCATTGTTGCATTTAGGGATATTGCAATGTTATTATTGACAAATGAGTTGTTGTCAATGGAGGAAATGAATTACCTTTGGAGACCTAGGCACTGATGCTAGAAATTTGATTTTCACCAAATAATTTTGAGGAGAGGATCTTTTTTTTTTAAATGAAATATTTTACTTAAAAGAATATTCTGAGAAGGAGAGAAGGGGAGGATGAGGCTCATAATTGTACATTTTTAGCCCACCCCACAATTCCCAAGGTAGCTTGGAAACCTATAAACTATCATCCATCCTCCCTTCTTAGCAATGTGGGGTTCATCTATAGGTGCTTGAAGCTTTATTTTTTATTAGTTATTTTGAGGAGAAATTTTTACTAGGTGAGATTCTCATACTTGTAACTGGTAGATTGATGCAACCCAACCTATTATGTAAATTTAGTCCATGGGCTAATACTCAAGTTTTCAAAAAAAAAAGCTAATGGGATTATAAAAAAATACTAAAGAAAAAAGCATTTGTAGACTATTCAGAAAGTTCATGTTGGTCAACAAGTTGCTTGATTTGGTCATGTGCTGACAATAGATGCATGTTTCCTCTAGAAAAGACAGTTTCAATGCCAAAAGAGAAGGGCAGAATAGAACTTTGTGGTGCATGGCTTGTTTTGTCTAGAGTTATTCCTTTTGTGGTTAAATCACTGGCTAAAATGCATCTTATTGTTTGGCTTATTAGGGGGAAATGCATATAAAAGTTGTTTGTGGATTTGGTTTTTCCTTTTGCGTGTATTTATAGTGTACTTACAATTTTTTTTTTTTTGGATGTAGTGGCAACCTGTCTTATGGCCTTCGTAATACTCCTTCAGCTACTCTCATGGTATGTGGGTAAAATTTATACTTTTTTTTTTTTCAGTTTCCAAAATCAGCTTCCTCTGCATTTTACTTGGGCTACTTAGGTATCTATTTCATTTTTGGTTTATGTATCTGTGTATGTAGTCATGTATATCTTAAAAAAATAATTATCTCCCCCTCCCCAAAGGTTGATCTAACTACTCAAATCTCGAGTGAATCAATTTTCTTATTGAAGGGAATATAGAAAAACTGTGACAGGATTGACTGCGTTATCTTTTGTGTTCATCATATAACCCGTAGTCAATACACACACAAAGATCAATGCAGATATCTTTCCTTTCTTCCTTTAGAGATAACTAATTGGCTACCTCAAAGGGTAGCACAATTGGCTGAGGACCACAGCTCATAATGTGGAGGTTAGGTTACGAGTTCAAATTTCCCCTTCTTCCTGCTCTTGGGGCCAAATCTTATCAAAGAAAGTACAACTGATTGAGCTGTGGCCAATTTTGTTCGCTTGTATAATTGTCCTGTTTTATACAGATCTGAAGATTTTTGTTTTAAATTCACAATTTTGATTATAACCTTTAATTTGCACTCTATTAGGTTTGCAAATAAGTGGCTACAAATCGTTTAATTCTTTTTTAGTACAAATTTTGGCCATGTCTCTTTTTCCTCCCTTTGGTAGATTCTATCTTAACAGTATTTGTGAATGTTGCTTGAGGGCTATATCACTCTATTTCCCACATTATGATTTCTTTTATCTGTTCATATTGATGATTTCTTAGTATACCTATTTAATTTGTGGATTTTATATTCCTGGACTTCTAAAGGTGAGGGTGGGTGCATTTTGTCCTGTGCGGGGAGAGGGGTGGGTTGTGTTAGGTGTTGCTCTTTGTTTTCCAAGTCTAAGATGCTTGATTAAGTCAAAGCTCCACAATACTATTCACAGGTAGAAAGTGCAGAATCTTATGCTAAAGTTATGAGGAATGCTGGAATCAATGTTGAAATTGAGGTATTATGAAGTAACTTGCTTTTTCTATTTTCTGCAAAACTAAGGACAGCTAAAAACATTTTCTCGTTTTTCTTGTATTCTTTTCCAAAAAAGAAAAAAAGAAGAAGAAGAAGTATAGAATTAGCAAAACTTAATTTCTGAATGATTTTGTTTTCTCTTACAGGAACGTAAGAAAAAGATTTTGGAGCACTCTAATGTGTTAGCAAAAAGTGTCAATGGACACATACTTTTTAAGGAGGGCTTACTTGATGAGGTTATAGATGTGTTCTCCTTTGGTGAAATTTGTTCAATAGGCATGTTCTTTAACTGTGCTTACTTCTGGTAAAAACAAAGTTCTTAGTATATCTGTTTGCATAATATTTTAGGTTGTAAATCTTGTTGAGGCGCCTGTTCCAGTACTTGGGAAGTTTAAAGAGTCATTCTTAGAGCTTCCAAAAGACCTTCTAACTATGGTAAGATGTTAAAAGTTTATCAGACTTTTAATGTGGGGTTAGAAATTTGTGCATCATTTGTTGACTGTTATGTACGATTATGCAGGTTATGCAGAAGCACCAAAAATACTTTGCTATTAGTGATGACACTGGAAGGCTATTGCCATACTTCATTGCTGTGAGACATTCTTACCAGTTATATCTACATTATAACCTTTTTTTTTCCTCTTAAAGTGTCAAGGTTGATCTGTTTGTAAGTAGTGTGGTGACATGAGTTTTTCTTTTAGGTGGCAAATGGTGCAATTGATGAGACTGTAGTGAGAAAAGGAAATGAAGCAGTACTCAGGTAAACAAGGTTCTCACTGGTTCACCTTTTTTTTTCTTTGGTCAATAGAGGAGGATATGATCTGTTAAACTTCTCATAGCTCCTTAAATTTCTTTTGGCAAAGGAAAAATTCTATAGATCTTTTTAGAAGTGATTTCTTTTTTCTCCACCTAAATCAGAAGTTGTAGATGTTTTGACAAGGCAAATTAGGTCCAAGTTTCTGTCTGTATGTTATTTTAAGGCCATTGCCTATTGTGAGTCCTGCAGGCATAAGGTTTTAAAATGGTATTTTACAGCCATTACCTAGTGTGAGTCCCACGGGCATAAGGTTTTGGTGTGGTGTTTCTGAGCCTATCCATTTTTGCATGAAATTTCAATTCTCATGAATCTACTTTGAGTGCTTGCATATGTTTTTGGAATTACTGTTATTATGCCTTCCATCTTATTCTTGTATTGAGCTGTCATATGAGACAAAGCGTTTCATTTTTGTGCAGAGCTCGCTATGAAGATGCTAAATTTTTTTATGAGATGGATACACGTAAAAAAATTTCAGAATTCCGAAGTAAATTGAAAGGGATTCTTTTCCATGTAGGTTATTTCTTTCTTTTTTTAATCCATGAGAAAGGAGAGATGATATGTTTGGGAATTAGAGAATTTTGCTGTTGTCTTCTTTGAATTAGAAAGTTCAGCATGTAACTGTTTTTTAACACTGTTTCGTTTATATAATAATTGAACAAACTCTTGTAAGCTTGTAGTGCTCAGTGGATTTTTTTCCCCTGAAAGAAAAGGGGGTGGGGGAAACTTTAAGATCAAAAGTGATTTTTGAAAGTGCTGGAATTATATCTGATTGATGATGAATTGACACTGTTCCCTTCTCTAATAGCTCTTACATCTTGATAACTTGAAATACAATAGGAGAAACTAGGAACAATGCTGGACAAGATGACTCGCATTCAGAATATGGTTACCAAACTAGGTTCTGCTCTGCAAATTGATGAAGATATGCTTCAAGTTCTTCAGGTTGCTGCATCACTTGCTATGTCAGATCTTGCTACTGCGGTTGTCACAGAATTTACTTCTCTCGCAGGAATAATGGCCCGCCATTATGCTATTAGAGATGGCTATCCAGAGCAGGTTCATCTTACTTTTAATTGTTATTTCTTCTTTTCGGGTTTCATTTATGTATTTTTTTTCTTTTTTGTTAGGAATTTATGTATAATTCCCTCACATGTGCTACTTAATATAATATACTCTGTTTTTGTTTCAGTTTCTGTGCTTTGTGTGTTGCAGGTTGCAGAGGCATTGTATGAAATCACACTTCCTAGATTTTCTGGGGACATTCTTCCGGCAACTGATGCAGGGATAGTTTTGGCAATTGCTGACAGGTGAAACTCAAATCATAAGTTCATTTACTTATCCCTTTCAGGCTCATTGGTTGCTAAATAAAATTTAGGTCAAAATGCAATATTGGTATTTGAACTATGTGTTAGATATGAAATTAATCTTTAAACTATCAATTGTTTCAATTTAATTATGAAGTTTTAAAATCAAGTCAATATTATCCTTACCCTACCTTTCCATCACAACACAAAAGACAATTGTTGATGTGGCAAATTTTTTTTGTATATGACTTTATAATGTTGATATAATAAGTAAAGCCACATGGTGCTCTCAAAAAATAAGGGTTTAGGGTCCACAAATATTTTCTATTTGTTTTACATTCTTTAATTTTAAGTTCACATATCTCAATATATTCTGATTATGTGAGACCTGCATGTGGCCTAACATGTCATGAGTATTATAACGACTTGAAGAAACACGTGCTACGTCAGTGATTGCCATTCACATATTAATAAAAGTTAGGGTAAAGGCACATTGAGACATTTTCAGAACTTCCAGAACTTTGAAACTATTGAGAGTTCAGGCAGATGCATAGTTTGAGGACCAATATTGTAGTTTGACCTAAAATTTTACTTTGGATAAATTAAATGTATACCATATGAGTTTATGTGTTTGCTCAAAAATGCTTAAAATTTTTAAAACTGAATAAAGAGGGCTTATAGTTCTCTCCTTTTTTGGGCATATGGTGTATTAGTTAAAGAAGAAAAAAGAAAGAAGAAACTTACTTTAAAACATTTTCCTGCATTTATTGTTTGACTTGTGGTGCATTTTGGGCAGTTTACATTGTGATTCTTTCTTGGATTTCATTTTTGAATATTCAGTTGTAATTTCTTCAAAGGATGTAGTATTTTCATCCTCTGTATTTATATTTTGTCCTTTAATAAAATTTTTAGTGCTTATAAAAAAAGTGGGGGAAAAAGATTAAAAAAGCAAAACCAACTGGATGGAGTTGCAATCTGGCGAGAAAAGCATGGTTTGTTTTCGTAGGTAAAATTTTTCTCAAGGTCCACTGAAGAAGTTGAATGAATAAGACTTGATAAGAGCATTTGAGTTGTCTATGCCAAAAATTATTCTAAATTGTAAAAGAAGTGGGATTTCAGTTTCTTTCTCAATTACCTAACGCCCTAATATGCAAAAACAGCTGAAGATCTCTCCGTAGTGGGTAAAAAATGGTCCATAAAGTCATCAGATCTTGCTCAAATAGCCTAATGCCCTAGAACAGGCACAGTTCCTTTGTATGGCATGCATGCATAGATTCTCTAATGTATTGTCATCCTTTTTATTTGGAAAGGGGTCTGGGGGGGTGAGTGATGGGGAGGGGGTAGTTTTAGTCCTGGGTTAGACATGAGTTTGTAAGAGAAGATTATTAAACTGCACCAGATGCTTACTCTTTTCAACAAGGATACTCTGCTTGCAGTTTGTCTTCATGTAATATGTTTTCTGCAGATTAGATAGCCTTGTTGGCTTATTTGCTGCCGGTTGTCAGCCTAGTTCCACCAATGATCCATTTGGCCTACGAAGAATCTCTTATGGTCTTGTAAGTTATTATTATCTTAATGCTGTGAGGCTGTGATAATTATACTCAATTATGCTGAATTTGCTTCTTTTAGGTCCAACTGTTGGTAGAAAAGGATAAAAATCTGGATCTAAAACAAGCTTTGGAACTCGCTGCTGAAGTCCAACCCATTCAAGTAGATGCCAGTACAATAGAGGATGTAAGTACAAACACCCTTTTAGAGTTGTATCAAAATTTGACATCACAGTTCCTATGGTTACCACTATAAATACCATTGCCACATAATGGCATACAACTGATTATTTGAGTAGGTTTCTGTTACTCTACTTCTGCATGTGTTTCTTGATTGCTACTATATATGAACAACTCTTATATATGCCATCCCTTGCAATTACTTTGGATTCATCATCATGCTTATAAATTTGTTTACAGCTGTTATGGGCATCCAATTATGATTGTTGCATCTTTCTTTTCAGGTACTTCAATTTGTTACTCGGAGACTGGAGCAATTTCTGGTGTGTAATCTTTATATTATGGAGTTCTTTGCTTAACAAAACTTATGCATCTTTTCATTTGCCAGAATGTTTTCCTTATTTTTTTAGGTTTTTATTTTCTGCTAAAAATAATATATTCAACAGAAAACAAGGAATGGTACTATTGGGGCATAGTGTTAAGACTCAAACCTAAGACTCCTTCCCCATTCTGCTCTTGTTGCCTTCTCTGCTGAGCTATGACAGCAGTGGCTGAGAGGCATGGTTTTAGACTTTTAGTACCAATACTTCACAGAAATTTTGCCTACTCTTCATAGTTTGTCTGAATACATTTATCTTGAACAAAAATGTGGTTAATGCTTGACCAGTGACTGCAAATTCTGACGTTCAGTTTATATAGCTGATTATCCACCATGCTCATCTGGAAAATATAAAAGAAAATGGGCACGCCACCCAGAATAAGTGTGTAGAAAGGAAGATGTACTGATCCAAACTTATCTTGCTAGGTAAACACTACTCACACGGTCACACCTATGGTAAATTGAACCGGTAACCTTAACCTCCACCCCTTATTCATGAGGACAGGAGATGTCATTTGGTTCAAAGACCATTGGTGAGGAAACTAACCATACTTGAAGTCTTTACAATAGATTGAATTCATAATGTTTAAGAGGTTACAGCCATCTCCAGCTACTTATTGAAACAATCATTAGATCTGGTATTCTCCTTTTTTTGGTTGAAAAGGGAGATGTGCATGTTTTCTACTCCCCAAATTTTCTATATGTTCAATTGTGGTAGTTTCCAGTAATATAAGCTTTTTTTAAACTGTATTATGTCAGATAATCTGTTTGGCTTACTGTTATTATTTACTCATTGCAATTTTTAATCCTGTAAATTAATTTTTGTTAATAATCAGAGTATGTTATTTGAGGACATGTAATATATTCTGACAAGATGTTGAGCTCACTTTTAGACAAATTGGCTGTGATTTGGTTACAGGTTGATAAGGGAATAAGCTCAGAAGTGGTTCGTTCTATCCTTGCAGAGCGGGCAAACTTGCCTTCTCTAGCAGCAAAGTCAGCAAATAAGGTAAATGACGTTTTTTATACTCCTTTTTAGTATATATTGACCAGTGTCTGCTGCAAATAACTACTTAATAGATTCAACCACCACATTAAAGTTATGCTGAAAAAAAATTCTTTTCTTTATGCAGTCCTGCACTCTTTCTTGAAAATAATAAATCTCTTAGATCAATGTGGTTGTAATTTTCAGAGATACCATAGATAGATACCAGAAGCTGCCAGGAGGCTCTGATCTGTGAGCTGGGATTAGGATATGATATTGATACCCTTAAATTTCTTTATCTACCATCTTTTGCAATCCTTGCTCTAAAATGGTTTTCCTTTTCTTTCTTTCTTTCCTTTTTTTTTTGGTCTCTTTTTCTTGAGTAAAAGATTTAATTACAAAAATCTATTGCATATACATGGCTTCAGTGCCTTTTCTAAATATTTACTTTAAAGAAAAAGGACTTATATGGGAGATATTTCTTTTACATTTTTACAATTTTCTTGAACTATGTATTAGTTTTTAATGGTCTAAAAAAATTGGTTCTAGATGGCATCCTTGTCAAGAGGCAATCTTTTTCCAAAGGTTGTTGAAGCATATTCTCGTCCAACAAGAATTGTCCGTGGAAAGGAAGTGGACCCTGATATGGAGGTACCTTTTTCTTTCTACTATAGAAGCCTTATCTTTTGGGCCTGAAATTTATCTAGTTCCTGACTTTGTATTTTCATAGGTCTATTTTTGTCTGTTTACATTCTGACATGTGTAGCAGTGCTCGTCATTGTTTGTTTAATTGTTTTAAGATGTTCTATGGTGTGAGTGTGTGGCTACCCGTCCTTCTAGTGTTCAAGTGCAGACATCTTTTCTGTATTTTGTATTACATTTTTTTTTTTTCGTTTTTTACATTTTTGACATGTCTAGCTTGATTCTTTGCATGTGTAACCATTTCAGATGTCCATTGCCTCTTTGCCAAAGGTATTTTTTAGGCCATAATTGGTGGTGCATGTTGCAAAAACCAGAAGGGCAATATAATTTGTGTGTTTATGTTAAGCATGTGTTGGTCCAATGTCAGTCACACCGTGGATTTTCATTTTCTTTCTCTGCTTCTCCGACAACAAAATTACTTAGTTCAAATGATATGGTATAATTCCATCTCTCAGCTTGACTGATATTAGCGCCTGGTTTGGGGTATCCATATCATTAACTCTCCCAGCTCCATTTATCATTGAATTAGCTGCCTTTGGTCAGTTATTTGGAGCATGTAGTGGAAAGTATGCAATGATATTTGTTAGGGTTCAAATGTTCTTATCTTTATTGTGCAGAGGATGGTTTAAGAATTTATGCTTGATGGGGTGTCCACCTCAAGGTTTTAGTAGATTTGAAGGCCGGGTTGTTTACAATTGGAAATCACTTGATTTTTATTTAATGTTGATTTAAAAATAATAATAATTGGATAAGTTAGTTAGTGTTGATTGTTTAAGGTTGCTTAGTTTAGTTGAAGTTTAACTATCTAATTATTATATATATATATATATATATATTTTAAAGCGTACTGGAGCTACAACAATATTAAGGTGGAGCAATAATCTCCTCTTCAGAATGCTGATTAACATTCTAAAATAGCTCCAGGAGACCTAGTCCAAATTCTGAGTGATTTATATTCTCAAGTAGAAGAGTCATGTTATTCGGTGACATAGTTTGACATGATCTATGAACACAACTCAATTTTTTGTGGATTAGTATTTAGTGTAAATGGGTTCATGTCAAAGAGGGTAAACCTGCTTTGACACGATCATGAAATGGGTCAATTCTGTGTCATTTAATCCACAATTAACTTGAAATGACCTAGTTCATTATTTTTGTCAAAGCAAGTTGATCCGTTTTGACACAAACATGTTTAACCCATATTATAATTGTCTTTTTTATCCAACACATATTAGAATTCAAATATAGAACTGAGTAATTAAATGAATTTTAATGTCTATATTGGTAAATTCTATTGTGAATAACTGTTCATAACATTTTTTCCCAAAAAAAAAAAAGAAGAGCTCTCATCTAATATTAATTTTTTTATGTTTTGTATTTCTACATTAGGATGGAAGTTCACCATGTTGAATTAAGAACTTCTCAATTATATGTTATTAGTACTTTAATTGAAGTATATTTTTTTATAATTATTATAATTTATGTGCTTATAAAATATAAAAACATGTCAATTTTTTAGTCAATTCAACAAGACTTGTTTATTAAGCATGTTATGTAGGTTGTCTTGTGTTAACTCTCTTAATACACATGTTGTGTTGGGGTTGAGGCGTGTTGACACGATTATTAAATGAGTCATGTTTGTGCCAACCCATGTACTTGTATACCTCTACCTCAGTTTGTAAATGAGTCATGTTTGTTCAGTTTGTATCTTATTCCCAATAGTGAGGGTCTGGATCGAACGAACCGGAGGTTGACTAGTTATGGTCAGTTTGATGTTTGCTCATACTGTGATGCTTTAAGGGGCACAAGGGAAATGACATTTCCTTGGAAAAAGTATTTGGTGCAAAAAATGCTCCAAAAGGGGAAACATTTTTGTCTGGGCCGCAGCATGGGAGATATTCTAACCAGTGACAATCTAAATAAGAATGAGATCACTCTAGTAATTGATGTTGCATGTGCAGAAGCAATGGAAAAACTGTATATCGTATGTTACATTGTGACATTGCTTATGAATTGTGGACTTGCACCTTTTCTGCATTTGGTAATCCCAAGAGTGTTGAGCTACTTTCTGGTTGCGGGGGAATTGGTTTGGTAAACTTTCTTAATTTTTTTGGAACTTAGATCCATTTTGCCTGTAGTGGACTTTATGAAGGGAGAGGAATCAATGTGCATTTGAGGGTGTAGATGCCTCTGTAACTCAGCTGAAATCATATTTCCTAAGAATTTTTTTTGAATGGTCCTCTGTTTTGGGCCATAGTGAGATGCATTCTGTGTAAACTTCATTGATTCTCTTTCTCTTAGACCGTAACTTTCATTTATTGTCTCTCTTTAGGACTGTTTTTTGTAGAATCCTGTGTGCATGAAGTAGTTCCTTTTCTTCAATAAAGTTTCATTACTATTTAAAAAAAAAAATCCAATTCTTAATATTGGGACAATGCTCTTTACGAAATATATCTTATACCTTTAAGGATTTATTTTTAGCCTATCCCCTTATAATGGATGAATATGTCTTTATTAGGTTGATGAGGCTGCCTTCGAGACAAATGAAGAGAGAGCTCTATGGAGCGCTTTCTTGTCAGTTAAAAACAAAATCCATCCTGGTATTTCTTTCTTTCTGTTATATTTCCTTTTTCTGTGTAGTTCAGGTTTTTTTGTTTTTTTTCCATGCCTGTTTCTTTCTGATTTTATGGATAACTGGTGGCCACAATTTGCTTAACTAACTATAAGATCTACCATTTTTGTCCTCCTACAGGAATTGAGATAGATGATTTTGTTGAAATATCTTCACAGCTAGTACAACCACTTGAAGAATTCTTTAACCATGTCTTTGTGATGGTGGTATGTTATCTTACCTGTCACTTACATGAATGAGCATATGTAACATTAGAAGTTGACATGTACTAGGTGGAAATCACACCCTTGGGGCTTGAAAGAATGAGAAACAGTGTCATCCAAATTTTTTTTATTTTTTGATAAGAAGAAACAATGTCATTCATACCTGGAGTAGCCTGATAAATAGGTTTTATGGCAATTTACAAGCTATGTTTTAGGTTTCAAGAGTAATGGAAGACTATAATTGAACCTAAATTTGATGTTTAGATCAAAGTTGCATATCTTTTGAAACACAAATATTTGTTTATTTTGTTGAGTATCTCTAGATTTTAATGAGTTTCCAATTCTATTTATGTTCTAGTTGCGTAAATGTATAGTAAAAATGTATTTGGCTGATCTTGACTAATATGTTGAAGATCCATAGCTGATCTTAAAAATTTCAGGACTAAGGCTAGGTAGTTGTTGTTGCATACATATTTAGATATTCATAAGATATAATGAAATTTACATGCATAACACACACAAACACACGTGTGTTTGTGTGTGTGTTATTTTCTGGCAGTGTTTTGTTCATTTTGCATAGTATGAGCAATTGCAACCATGTGTACAACGTGTATTTTATCAGTACATTCATATGCCTACATGTAGATCAATTTTTGGATGCTTAATTATGTTACCTTCTTAGCTTATTGCTTATATAGGTACTTATCCATCACATTTTATACTTAATTCTTGTGATTGTAAGGTTCTTATCAAATTTCAAATTGTTTATATTTTGCAACGAGGTATAAAAGACTGGACCAATTCCTTTTGGTGATTAGCTGATAATTAATGTACATTAATTTTTTGTTAATTTGATTTGGAGTTGCGGAAACTTACCCGGACCCAACCTGCTTGTAACTGAATTTGCATGTTGAGCATCTCTATTGGGTTCAAAAAATCCCAGTGTCAGCTGCTTATTTTGATACATTGCTGAATTTGTTTCCTACAAGATTTGTTAGAACAATGGTTAAGTGATTAAATTCACCATTTCCTAATAGTTTAAAGTTTTTAAGACAAGTGATAGTTTATCATGGTATTAGAGCATTAGTCTTTAGTTCAAACCCTATCTCCACTTTATCTCCCTTTTAAATAGTTAAAAATCTCACGTATTCAGCCCCACTTATCAAGGGGGAGTCTGAGCCCACTTGTGAGGGTTGTTAAAATGATGGTTAAATAAATTAAACTCCCTTGTTCCTAACAGCTTAACCTTTTGGGACAAGTGGCAGTTTATTAGGATTTAAGTTTTTGGGAATTGGCTGTCCAACGTGGTATCAAAGCCTTATCTTTTGTTGAGTTCCTCAGTTAGATTAGTGACAATCTTCATTTGTAGTGATTTCTTCTTTTCTGCACATTGAAGGCTACATTTAGTTAAAGGTCATTGCATGCACATGGAGGGAGAGGAGTGTTACTGTGTTTCATCTTGATATACGGTGCTTGGCTGTTTTCTATTAGCTTATGCTTTTGTGACATTAATTCAACAGGTAGAGCTGAGGGACAGTCAGCTCTGTTCTCGGTCCATAGTTATGCATATGCAAGGTCTTCTTACAAGACAGTTTATTAGCTTCAGTCTCCATAGATTCTATGACACAAGGCTGGTTCCAGTCACATATCATATGCTTCAAGATAACTTTTTTATTTTCTGATAGAAAAATTCAAAAAGTTTTGAGAATTACTTATTGCCAGCTTGTTAAAAAGCAAAGCTGATTTTGTCAAACATACGCCTTTTGGATTTTAGTCACAAGCTTATTGCTGGTGCTTAAAAGTTCGTTTGCTCTACTGAGGATACAGCTAGGTCTTCTGGAAAAACATGAGAGCATTATTTAATGGGCATTGTTTAACAGTGGTAGTAGTAGTAATTCTGCTAATAATATTAACTAAGTTGATCCTGAGGCTGTTGATATCAGCTCTTAGAGCATTTTTCATTGTAATAGTGCTATTCTGAAATTTTAAAATCTGATTTTGGGCAATATGTAGAGCTAGAAAAGATTATGCTAATTGGTTTTGGTTATTAATTCACTTAAAAAAAAGAAAAAACTGTGCATTCCATTTGCAGTTCTTCTCTGTTGATTTAGATGTGGTCAGTTTCACTTCAACATTCATTTGTTTATAAAAAATAATTGTGCTTGCAGGAAGAAGAAAGAATTAGAAAAAACAGGCTTGCTCTGCTCAGAGATATTGCTGACCTTCCAAGAGGGATAGCAGACCTCTCAGTTTTGCCAGGATTCTAAGGTCACCCACTTACCACCTACATAAAGCGATGCCATTGTTGTAACAGGGGAGAGAGAGAGAGCCTAAAGAATGTAATTCTTTGTTTTTTGCTTGTGCATAAACATTCAATTTATCCTACTGCATCTTGTAAAACAAATTGTAACATTTTTCCCCAAGCTTATCATTAATTTGTCAGACTATTCAGTATTTTATTGGAGAGAGGCTTGGGTGTACAAAGCACACAGTGAAATGAAGATTGAAGTTTGAATTGAATTATACAATTTAATGAAAATTCAATCATTTTTTTGGGTCCCTATATCATCATTTCCAATGATCCATCCTTAATTCCATCTGCTTTAAAAGTGGTCAAATTATTGAGACATGAATTTGGGAAAATAGGGGGCCGTTTGGTATGGTATTTTAAGCAACAGTTTTTAGTTTTTAAACAACATTACGTATATTTCCACATACTTTTTTATCTACACGTATTTCCAAAAAATACAAACAACGTTACCAGTGCTTCTAAGTTCGTACGAATGGAAGGTGGTATATGTTCAATCATTTCTTGTCTTTTTTACTTTTTCTTTTTAGTTCAATTGTTTAAATGTAATTTTTTTGTTTCAAAAAAGCATTTTTAGGAAAAATGATTTGTTTTTTTTCGTTGGTAGGTTGCATTCCTAAAAATATTTGTCAATGCTTAGCTCGTATGGGAAATATACTCCATGAAATATATAAATTGGCCACTGTCATCTACTAGCAATCTGTTTTTTTATAAAATAAATAATAATTGGATAATTACAATTGGAGGGATGATTTGAACCTTAAATGTCTCATCTTTATAGGTACACAATCAATGGAAAAGGAATATTCATCAAATAAAAAAAAGCGAAAAAAAGAAGCTTGAATGTGATTGATAGCTTAAAAAAAAAAAAAAAAAGATTTCTCGATGGTGGGCAGTAGATCAATGGCTGGATTGTTGGGTTATGGGTTATAGAGATGAGGGTGCTGTGGATTGGGTTGCTGGGGGTCAGTAGGTGTGAGTTCGAGACATGATTGAGTGTGTTGTGGAAGGCTTCTCTAAGCAAATCCAAGGCGCTTGATTGAGCTGGGGGTGGGGAGGGTGTTACTAATTCTCGATTTGACCAAAATTTTCAAGTGTTTCAAATACTCGAAAATGAGAAAAGACATTTTTCTCAACATGTTTTACATCGAAATAAACAAAGTAGTATTAAATTTAAAGTCTAAATTTAGTAAGGACGGGATATAAAATCCATGTTTTACATCATCTAATAAGTGATTGTTACATTAGTATTTTACTTAGAATTCAATGCATCCTACCTCACCAAATAACATCTCAATAAATTCTTAATTTGATTGGAATTATATATGAATATTAGAATTGATTGATTATGATTTTTTTTTTTTTTTTTTGAGAATTGATTAGGTATGACTGAGCTTAGTCTTAAATATATGATAAGATAATATAGCATATTGGGATAAAACATGAGTTTTATATCACGTCCTTATCGAATTTAATCTCTTTAATTTATACTTGCTTTCAATCTTTCTTAAAATGGAAGGTGATGGTGGTGTGTTCATTTCCCCTTTAAAACCCCAACGTAATGACAAAAGTATGTGGTGGTGGATTTGGGTACTCTACGACTACAATGAAACGTCAACTCAACATGTGGTCTAGTCATCTCAACGTGTGGCCTAGAGATAAGGGACTTGGCCAATAAGACTCTAATCTTGGGTTTGAGTGTCCCCCATACTAATGAGTGCATTGGTGTCCATTTCCTTCTTAATTATCTAGACCCTACGCTGCTTTTTTTTTTTTTTTTTTTTTTTCTTCGAAAGGAAAAAGAAAAGACTATTAGAGCAATCGCATCAATAGGTGCAAAATAGAAAAAAGTGATAAATTTTACACAATTTTGTTAAAAAGCTACCTACATCTGTCTTTGTATATCATTATGCATATTTATTTTTGCTACAGTAACCGTGTATATTTACACAGTTATTATATCTTTATATTTTACTTTTTTTAATATTTCTCTCTCTTCACCTCTCTCAACCACCGAGACTTTATTTTTTTTATTATATTTATATACTTGATAAGTCAATAAATATAAAGTCACAACTTTTATTATATTTTTTTTCATCATTGTCAAGGTGATTGAGTTCTTAACAATGAATAATAAAATAATGTTGGTTGTAAGCTCACATGAAAAATCAATAACAACTTGTTAATTCAACCATTGTAAAGAATATTGTACGTTAATCATATATAGATATTGCTCAGCAAAGATGTATTGTCTTTGTCTCTCTATTCCATGTCACGAGAGACTTCAATGTTCAAAGAACCTTCCAAGGCTGCGGCACAACCTTTTGGATGTTGCAATTAAGGCAACTGTGATAATTGATATTCTGGCTCTTCAAATTTTGACCGTGTAATTTGTCTTGAATTCCACTTTAGACTAATATGAAGGCTTTGACAAGTTGGCATAGATTATATTTAGAGGAATATCACTTGGTGGTAGGAGTTCTCATATCGCCTTACATAATACTTGATAAGAGACACAAAGGCTTTGACAAGTTGGCATAGATTATATTTAGAGGAATATCACTTGGTGGTAGGAGTTCTCATATCGCCTTACATAATACTTGATAAGAGTTGAGTTCACGATGATATATAGCCACATCAAAGTCCTAATCATACATGTAATATTACTTATTGGCACCATGTAGTACTGTGGGTTTGATGAACCTAAGACTTAAAACAAAACATATAGAGCCGTGGAGTCATGAGGGAGAGAGAGAGAGAAGAGAGAGACAAATGAATATGAATATAATCACTACAAAAAAGGCTCCTGAAAATGTGGCTATAACTGTGTTTCTGTAAACATGGAAAAAAAAAAAACGTAGCTATAGCAATGTGTTTTGTAGGGTGAATATGATATGACCAACTCTTTGTTTGTTTTTAATAATTGGCGGCGGCATATGATATAACCAACTTAGAGATCTCACCCATGACCCAATTCATACGCAACTAAACGCATATGTGAATTGTGAACTGGTATTGCATCTGTGCATGCTTCCTGTTGCTTTACCCATGCGAAACTTCAAATTCATTTTCACGCGTTATATCATGCGCGCGAGGAGGAAATGGAAAGAAATGGAAAGGAATAAAAAAAATAATTTTAGAATATTCTTCCCTTTTCTTGTTTGAGAGTTTTAATGGAGGGAATGGAAAGTCCATTCCCTTGTTTGGGAGTTTAAGTGAGAGAGAATGGAATGGGTAGGAGGGAACACTCATTCCTTTCTAT
This sequence comes from Quercus lobata, assembly GCF_001633185.2. NCBI lineage: Eukaryota > Viridiplantae > Streptophyta > Magnoliopsida > Fagales > Fagaceae > Quercus > Quercus lobata. The sequence goes on along the minus strand of NC_044913.1, from coordinate 939,685 downwards.
TCCCTTAAAACTTCAAATTTTCATTCCCCCCGAAATTGGGAGAAATGAGAGGGAATGAAATTAGATTTAATGATTTTTTTACTAAAACTCTCAAAATACCCCTACATATTCAACCCTTTATTTTAAAATAAGAGGTCTAATAGTAATATTGTCATAAAATGATTCTATTCATTTCTCTCCATGTTGCTCCCAAACAGGATTATTTACATTCCATTCATTTTCATTCATTTCCATTCCTTTATTTTAAAACATCCAATCAAGGTTACTTAATTCCATTCCACTCCATTCTTTTCCATTTCTTTCCCTTATTTAAATACATTTCATTCCATTTCTTTCCATTCCTTTATAACCATCTCATTCCATTCCCTTATGAACTCCCAAGCGGAGCCTATAACCGCTATACTCTCTCTCTCTCTCTCTCTCTCTCTCTGATTAATTTAATAATTTTCCTTCTTTTTCTTTCGTAGCTTCAATCTTCATGGGAGGGAATGAAGATATTGTGAACGTGTAGGATCATAATTTTTTTTTTTTTTTTTTCTGAATAAAAAATATGTAGTGTCCGTTTGAAATTTGCTTATTTTGCTGAAACTGAAAACTTTTTGCTGAAAGTATTGTAGATAAAGGTAAAAATTAGCTGAAATAGTACAGTAAGACCCATAAATAACATCAAAAAGTACAGTGAGACCTATGAATAGTAGTAAAAATAAGTTGACAAAAATAATCAATGCCAAAAGCACAAGTAGTCGATGTGGAATTATTAACCTTATGCTATGTGACAATAAGGATAATACCCAATATATACTGCCGAGGTTTTGATGGAGCTATTGTAACGGGGACCATGATTTTATCTACGGCGATCAAAACATGAACCACCAATTTTTTCTGTTAAAAAAAATTATTTAAATTTTAATATTAAATAATATTTAAAGGAGAAATGCTATGTCGATAATATTTTCACAATATTTTAATAACAAATCCTTAGGCTCCGCTTAGGAGGAGGGAATTGAATGGAATGAAAAGAAATAAAAAGAATAATTTTAGAATATTCTTCCCTTCTCTTGTTTGGGAGTTTTAATGGAAGGAATGGAAAGTTCATTCCATTGTTTGGGAGTTTAAGTAAGAGAGAATGGAATGGGTAGGAGGGAACACTCATTCTTCTCTATTTCCTTAAAACCTTAAATTTTCATTCCCCCCGAAATTGGGAGGAACGGGAGGGAATGAAATTAGATTTAATGATTTTTTACTAAAACTCGCAAAATACCCCTATATATTCAATCATTTATTTTAAAATAGGGGTCTAATAGTAATATTGTCATAAAATGATTTTATTCCATTCTCTTCATGTTGTTCCCACACAAGATTACTTACATTCCATTCATTTTCATTCCTTTATTTTAAAACATCCAATCAAGGTTACTTAATTCCATTCCATTCTATTCATTTCCCTTACTTAAATACATTCTATTCTATTCCATTCCCTTATGACCATTTCATTCCATTCCCTTATGAACTCCCAAGCGAAACTTAAGTGGTAGGTTGTTACTTGTTATTATAGGTGGATAAAAAAGTATTTTAAGTAATAATGAATTCAAATTTGAATTAGAAACAATTTACCATCTATGATTTTTTGTGAAAGTACAGTAAACATAGCACTCCTCTATTTAAAGAATGAAACTAAAATTTATTCAAAATTTAATAAAATATTAACAAAATTATAAAATTATTTCTTAATACATTTTTAACCCAATCATTTGTGGTCAATCACGATAGAACTTAACTTTAAATTCCACAAATCACCTATTTAGGAATGATTCCCATATCAATGTACAAAATCAATGAGTCTAATAGAAAATCATTTTTTATTTTGTTACAAATCCCTAATCTTGACAATGGTTATTGCAAGGGTGAAATATCATTTAGATTGTGGAATATGGAGTGATTTATTTTTATCCTTTTTTTTTTGTATGGTGCTTTACTTTTAAGAAATCAAATACTGGGTAATTTTTTTTTCACTTTTTTTTTTCTTTTGTAAATTTTATATTATTAAGTGGATTATAAATATTTGAGATAATAATTAGTATTTAGATTGTGGCACGTGTAGTGATTTATCTTTATCTCTTTTTTTTTTCTTTTTTTTTGTATGGTACTTTACTTTCAAGAAATAAAGTATTGGGTAAATTTTTTTTTCATTTGTAAATTTTATATTATTAAGTGGATTATAAAATTTTAAGATATTATTTAGTATTTAGAATGTGGATTGTGGAGTGATTTATGTTTTCTTTTTCTTTTTATATGGTACTTTACTTTCAATAAATAAAGTATTGGTAATTTTTTTTTCACTTTTTTTTTCTTTTGTAATTTTTATATTATTAAATGGATTATAAATATTTAAGACAGTAATTAGTATTTAGATTGTGGACTATGGAGTGATTTATCTTTTTTTTTTTTTCACTTTTTTTTTTCTTTTGTAAATTTTATATTATTAAAGTGGATTATAAATATTTAAGATAGTAATTAGTATTAGGATAGTGGACAATGGAGTGATTTATCTTTATCTTTTTTTTTTTTGCATGGTACTTTACTTTTAAGATATCAAATATTGGGTAATTTTTTTTTTTCACTTTTGTTTGTAATTTTTATATTATTAAGTGGATTATAAATAATTAAAATAGTAATTAGTATTTAGAGTGTGGAATGTGGAGTGATTTATCTTTATTTTTATTTTTATTTTTTTTCGTATGGTACTTTACTTTTCAAAAATTAAGTACTGGGTAAATTTTTTTTTGTCACTTTTTTTTTTCTTTTGTAAAATTTTTATTATTAAGTGAATTATAAATATTTAAAATAGTAATTAGTATTTAGATTGTGAACTGTGAGGTGATTTATCTTTATTTTTTTTTTTTGTATGGTACTTTATTTTAAAGAAATCAAGTACTGAGTAATTTTTTTTTTTTTTTTTTTTTTGTAAATTTTATATTATTAAGTGGATTATAAATATTTAATATAGTAATTAGTTTATAGATTGTGGACTGTGGAGTGGAGTGATTTGTCTTTTTTTTTTTCTTTTTATATGGTACTTTACTTTCTAGAAATCAAGTATTGGGTAATTTTTTTTCATTTTTTTTTTTTTGTAAATTTTATATTATTAAGTGGATTATAAATATGTAAGATAGTAATTAGTATTTAAAGTGTGGACTAAAAAGTGATTTATCTTTTTTTTTTCCTTTTTGTGTGGTACTTTATTTTCAAGAAATCAAGTACTAGGTAATTTTTTTATCACTTTTTTTTCTTTTGTAAATTTTATATTATTAAGTGGATTATAAATATTTAAGATAGTAATTAGTATTTAGATTGCGGACTCTAGAGTGATTTATCTTTTTTTTTTTCCCTTTTTCTTTTTGTATGATACTTTATTTTCAAGAAATCAAGTACTAGGTAAAATTTTCTTTTTCACTTTTTTTTTCTTTTGTAAATTTATATTATTAAGTGGATTATAAATATTTAAGATAGTAATTAGTATTTAAATTGTGGATTGTGGAGTGATTTATCTTTTCTTTTCTTTTTCTTTTTGTATGATACTTTAGTTTCAAGAAATCAAGTACTGGCTAATTTATTTTTTCACTTTTTTTTTTCTCTTTTGTAAATTTTATATTATTATGTGGATTATAAATATTTGAGATAATAATTAGTATTTAGAGTGTGGCTTGTGTAGTGATTTATCTTTATCTTTTTTTTTTTTTTTTTATTTGTATGGTACTTTACTTTCAAAAAATAAAGTACTGGGTAAATTTTTTTTTTTCACTTTTTTTTTCCTTTCGTAAATTTTATATTATTAAGTGGATTATAAAGTTTTAAGATAGTATTTAGTATTTAGAGTGTGGACTGCAGAGTGATTTATCTTTTCTTTATCTTTTATTTTTTATATGGTACTTTACTTTCAAGAAATCAAGTACTGGTAATTTTTTTTCACTTTTTTTTTTTGTAAATTTTATATTATTAAGTGGATTATAAATATTTAAGATAGTAGTTAGTATTTAGATTTTGGATGGTGGAGTGATTTATCTTTATCATTTTTTTTTTCCCTTTTTGTATAGGACTTTATTTTTAGGAAATCAAGTACTGAGTAAATTTTTTTTTCACCTTTTTTTTTTTTTTTTTTTTGTTTGTTTGTAAATTTTATATTATTAAATGGATTATAAATATTTAAGATAGTAATTAGTATTTAAGATAGTGATTTGACTTTATATATCGGTGGTAAGCTCACATGAGAGTCATTTAAGAGTCATTAACAACTTGTTAATTCAACAGTTGTAAAGAATATATTACGTGAATATGTCTTATTCATGAAGGTTGGTCTTCCCACGCAAAAGTTATGGTACTCGTGTTATTTTTTGCAAAGGACATGGCAATTCCACACAAATGCCACCTTAAGTAAGCAACGACGTGAATCATACATAGATATTGCTCAGGAAAGATGTATTGTCTTTGTCTCTCTATTCCATGTCACGAGAAACTTCAATGTTCAAAGAACCTTCCAAGGCTGCAGCACAACCTTTTGGATGCATGTTGCAATTTAGGCAACTAATTGATATTCTAGCTCTTCAAATTTTGACCGTGTAATTTATGTCTTGAATTCCACGTTAGACTAGTACGAAGGCTTTGACAAGTTGGCGTAGACTATATTTAGAGGAATGTGGCTTGGTGGTAAAAATTCTCGTATCGTTTCATATAATACTTGATAAGAGTTGAGTTCACGATAATAGTCTCATCAAAGTCCTAATCATACACATAATGTTACTTATTGGCACCATGTAGCGTGGAGTCAATGAACCTAAAACAAAACATATAGAGCCGTGGAGTCATGAGGGAGAGAGAGAGAGAAGAGAGAGACAAATGAATATGAATATAATCACTACAAAAAAGGATCTTGAAAACGTGACTATAACCGGTCCTGGGAGAGGTGGCGACCACGTGGCTAAAAAAAAAACGTAGCTATAGCAATGTGTTTTGTAGGGTGAATATGATATGACCAACTCTTTGTTTGTTTTCAATAATTGGTGGCGGCATATGATATGACCAACTTAGAGATCTCACCCATGACCCAACTCGTACGCAACTAAACGCATATGTGAATTGTGAAATGCCATTGCATTTGTGCATGCTTTCCGTTGCTTTACCCATGCGAAACTTCAAACTCATTTTCACTCATTATATCATGTGCGCAACTATAAGTCTATAACCACTATACTTTCTCTCTCCCTCTTCTTGATTAATTTAATAATTTTTCTTCTTTTTCTTTCGTAGCTTCAATCTTCATGGGAGAGAATGAAGATATTGTGAACGTACAGGACCAGAATTTTTTTTTTCTCAATACAAAAGTACGTGGTGTGTGTGGAATTATTGACCTTATGCTAAGTGACAATAAGGATAATACCCAATATATATACTACTGAAGTTCTGATGGAGCGATTGTAGCGGGGACCATGATTTTATCTATGGAGATCAAAACATGAACCACCAATTTTTTTGGTTAAAAAAATTAATTTACTTAAATTTTAATATTAAATAATATTAAAAGGAGAAATGTTATGTTGATAATATTTTAATAATATTTTAACAACAAATCCTAAGTGGTAGGTTGTTACTTGTTATTATAGGTGGACAAAAAAGTAATTTAAGTAATGAATTCAAATTAGAATTAGAAACAATTTACCATTTATGATTTGTTGTGAAAATGTAATGGACATAGCACTTCTCTATTTAAAGAATGAAGCTAAAATTTATTCAAAATTTAATAAAATATTAACAAAATTATAAAAATATTTCTTAATACATTTTTAACCCAATCATTTGTGGTCAATCACGATAGAAATTAACTTTAAATTCCATAAATCACCTATTTAGGTATGATTCCCATATCAATGTACAAAATCAATGAGTCTAATAGAAAATCATTTTTTATTTTGTTACAAATCCCTAATCTTGACAATGGTTATTGAAGAGGTGAAATATCATTTGTAGCATATATAGTTTTAACAATATTCATAACCAGTAACCAAACTAATTAAAACGGGTTTCAAAACGAAATCAAAACATTATTGCCAATACATTTCAATTAGGTCTAAGATCGATATCATTTTATCATGCACCAATCATAATATAGGTCATATCAACAATTGTGAAATATATTTTTTTCATTAGACTTATTGATTAGCCGGACACTGGCTTTAATAGTTCTGAATCTTGTCCTTCCCTCCACCATCTCTGTATCTTTGCTTGCATAATCATGAACTGGTGCTTCCCTTGGGCTTCTATAACCTGCATTTTCAACTGCTTGTCTTAGGTTTGAACGATCACCAAGGCTTCACAGCTAGAGTAAACAGGTTAAAAGTTTAATATATCCCTAGTGAAATGTCTAGTTTAGACCCTTTATACGAATTAATTAGCAAAATTATGAAATTGCCTCAATTAAGAGATCCATACAGATAATTATTCTTTACCACATCTTGGCATATTCCAAATCTGAATGCAACAAAAAATAAAGGCAATAAAGCATGCCATGTGATTAGGTAACAAGTAGAAAACCAAATAAGAACTTCGTCAATATAAAAACCACTTTAACTACTCACAAAACATTAATTAATTTGTGGTTATATTAGCCCAACAAATAACTTGTTAATATCACAATAGCAACTCCAGAAAAGCTTTGAACTTCTATATGATTCCCTTTTTTGAACAACACATCCACTTCACGAACCAAATCATCTGGCACTCCAAAAAACCCCATTTAAAAGATTTGCTACAATGAATCTCACAAGAAAAGGCTATGTGGATTCAAACTCTCAAGCACTCCCTTTAGATCACAAGAGAAGTGGGTAAAACTAGCATGTCTATTCAATAAAGCTCAAAGGATATAATAATAAATAAATAAATTAAAAAAAAAAAAAACCCATAGATTTTTCTCTCAATAGACCAGGTGTGGCAGCCCTTACATTATATGGAAAAATCTTTCACAAAACTATTTATGTAGGTACTCAAATTAGGGTTTAAATGAGAAATTGAGAAAACTGATTTTCATGGCGTCGCTTGAGTGAGAGACAAGAAGAATTCTCGGATCTTTACTAATTTGCTTGAGCTGGTTTTACCATCTCGTTCTAGTGAGCTTCTTCAATTAGCAATCCTTCAAAGAACCTTAGGACAAGCTTCAACAAAATAGAGATTGATGAGTCAAAAAATAAAGAAGTCGTCATTTAAATCACTGACGAATGTAAATGTGTTATGCATTTATTATGAGCGTTTATGACAAAGAGTAATAAACGGAAAAACGGTAACAAATGAGTTGTATACATCAAAGCGCCTGTCTGTAACACACTAATTATTGTACATAAATGCAGAGATTCATTGCCGAAAAGGTACACACAAAGGTACACACAAACTTCCATCCAAAAACGACTCCAAAGTCAAAACCTCTCATTGAACCCTTTTCTGACTTAATCATCGGAGGGTTTTGGCAAACACCACACTGGTGTATTCTTTCTCCAGTTTGAATCTTATTGCAGATTTACACAAGAGATGCACTCAACTACCTTTGTCCATCGGCGTAGACGAGAAACTTAACTGCTGACTTTTTGCATCACCAGCTATCAATGACAAATTATATCAAAACATTTATAATTCAGTATAAGCAGAGAATTATAGTTAACACTAATAACCTAACACACCTTACCTGTTTAAATATCATAGTACCATAACAGGTTTTACCTACCAATTAACGAGTATATATTATTATCATGTCAATGCACATGATAATTGATAAAGAAAGATATGCATATTTATAGCTTCATATGTACCTCTATTAATATTAGAAATGTGGAATTAATCCTACTTCTAATAAAAAGTGGGCTATCTATACATTGTATTTATCAAATTAAATGAACTGAATAATTGGGGGTAGTTACATAAAAAAACACACAGCTAGCTGCATTCAATGAATTGGTAGTTGATATAGTCATTTGTTTTGTGGTCGACATGCAATAAATAAAGTACGTCTACGGCCAATGGTCTCACCATTGACCTTTATTATTATTATTTAAACTGGTTGGTTGGTTTACCGAGAATAATTATTTCTTATTGCATGAATGATCATGACGGAATCCAGTTAATTAGAGTGCAAAATTTTCTTTATAAATTTTAGAAACTAATATACTGTACATCATTAATTATAAAATTAAAATCTTGTTAATAGGTGTCTTTAAAACAATTATTAATAAATTTTTTTAATTTTTTTTTGATATTATCTTCGTGAAAAATATAAAAAGATATCAAAAAAAATTAATTGTTTTTTTCTTTTCTCATAGAAATTTTCTTAATATTAAATTTATAAACATTGTGTTGTAATAAATTTAGTATTTTTGTTGAAATTAAAAACATTTGGTTGAATACAAAGAAACATAAATGATATAACATGTGAAGTTATGCTAATCCTTTATGAAAAAGGTAGTTTCACATATATGAGATGATTCTATAATCATTGAGATGATCATGTTTCGACTTTCGAGGTGAATGGGATCCATCTAGTTATTCTGAATTACAGGATTCAATATTTCAAGGCCAATGATGGCCATTTTTGCGTAAACTTTTTAATATTTTGTTCACCAAACAAAGCAATAATTTTGGTCCATTATGCTTGCTTATATGTGCAGGTAATGGTGAGAATTCCAAAGAAAAGGGTTTTCCCTTCTCTGAGGACTTCCCAGTTCCACGTCTCCTGTGAGTTAAGTTCATCCTTTTTCTTCTATAATATGCAACAAAAACCATATGCTGAGCTGCATTACTCTTCTTCTTCTTCTTCTTCTTTTTTTGGGGACCTTTTGACTAAGATCAAGTTTTAGATGCCTGTTATTATTAATTTAATATCTGAATCGGGAGACAAGTGAGATTTTGAAGAAACAGTTGGCTTTGCCCTTTGCTCAAAGATACCCCACTTGAAAAAAGCCTATATTAATGCTCAAAAGTTTAATAAGTTTCTCTTTTAAAAATAAGTTCCTATTTAATTCCGTTGAAATAGATTGTCATCTAAATTGTTTATTTATATGCACTAGTTTGTAATCTTGTACATATATATTGATATACTTAAAAATATATATATATATATATATATATATATATATTAAAATGCATAGTTTTTTTATTTTTTTTAGAAACATTAAAATGCATAGTATGAGTCTTACATATATAATTTAAATATTATTGATAGTCATTTTTATATTTTTAAAACTCTTTAAATTTTTTTGTATTAGATAGAAAGTGTAAATTGTCAATTAATTTTTTTTTTTTTTTTACGAAAACACTATTTTGGTTCTTACATTTTGGTGTAACAATTAATTTGGTCCTTACTGTTCTGTTAACTCACTAACGAAAAATGCCTATGTGGCTAACGGATTACACAGTTGTCACACATGAAGCTAACATGGCTAATTAAATGATAATAATAAATTTTAATAATATTAAAAATGCCAAGTGGACCAATAATAAAATAACAACAAATGAAAATAAACACATCATCACCTAGCCAGCAATATAAATTGTCTAATAAGCCACTAATACATTTCACCACTTATCTAGATGAATCTCACATTACCCATGTAACCAAACAATTTTAAATCTTCACCAATAGTCAAATCTAGTTGCCCCTGATATATACACACCTCCGCCTTCACATTCAACCCGAGAGTGCCATGGCCGCTTCAAGCTCACTATCCATTCCAAATCTTCAACTTCAGTCTTCAGCTATGCCATGACTGGTTTGGGCATTCTTGATCAAATCTTGAGGTTCATTTAAAGTTTTGTTCATCAAAGGGGTGTTGGGCTTGATGCGATTGATAGAACTTTTTTCTTTTTCTTTTTCTTTTTTAAATTTGTAAAATAACATTAAATGCAAATGGTACCAACAAATTGAAGAAAAAAAAAAAAACCCAAAATCAAATACCAACTTTTCCACTAGTTGCTGGTTGATATATCCTAGAATCAAAGTTACAACAAATTAAAGAAAAAAAACAATTACATAATTCAAGACTTTGTTGGTAATCGAATGAACTTCTGGTAAAATTGCAGACACTTAAAAACATACTACATTGAGGAAAGACAAAAGGAAAAACTCTGACTACTACTAAAATAGCCTAGCCAACACCTTCAGCAACAAAGTTGACCCACCTTCATACACTCTGGTGATAAATGTGAAGGTGTAGGTTTGCAGATCGACGACTGCTAGATCTTATTGGTGATGAAGATTTTGGAATGATTGGTTATATAGTAACAGATCTTTAAGGTTAAATGGTAAATTTTGTTTGAGTTAGTGGATTAGAATACTCATGTGGCTGACTAGGTGATGATGTGTTTCAGAATTTTTTTTGTTTGACGTGGAATTTTATTTATTTTTACTAAAATGCTTACATGGATTTTTTTAATATTTAATTATTTAATTTTATATTATTATTTTAACCACATGTGCACCAATGATGCAAACCGTTTGCCACGTATACATTTTCCATTAATGAGTTAATGGTAGGGATCAAATTGATTGTAAGTTGAAAATAACATGAATCAAATTGACTGCTACCAAAATGTAGGGACCAAATTGATGGTTACGTCAAAATATAAGGATCAAAATGGTGTTTTCGTTTTTTTTTTTTAATTTTTAATTTTTATGTTCATTTTTTTTTGAATAATATTTTTATGTTCATTAATTCTAAACTCTTTGATTTTTGTATGCAACAATTCATTTGAATGAATAATTATGATGTGGTCCCATATTTAATTCCAAAATTAAGAAATAAAACTCTCTCTAAAAATAAATAATTTTTGACAAATGACTCAAAATTGGACTTCAATTTTAGAATCTAATTTGATTTTTTTTTTTTTTTTTTTTTTAAGTTTTACCCCCCTCTCTCTCTTTCTCTCTCTCTCTCTATATATATATATATATATATTACAATTAGACCCCACTCTTAGTTTAACTTATTCACGCAACATTAATGAGCTTAATTAGACCATGTAGCACGGCACGCCACGACCTTATAATGATCTTCAACAAATGATGCAAACCTTTTGCTCATTAATATACACATTTTTCTAGACTCCAGTTTACAAAAATAAAGAGACACAGCCCCTTAATAAAAGAACAATGAAAGCGATTAAAATAGCCCATTTCGTAATCTTACCAAGTTTTCATTTGTGCTGGCGGTGGCGGAATTTTTTTTTAGTAATGTCGTTTTCCCAATCATCTGTCTTGTGGGACCCTTATTTGGTTAACATTTTCAATTTTTCATAAATATATGTCTTCCTTTCAATTTTTTTTAATAAAACAAATTTTCTTTTTCTCTTTTAAAATTTTTCCGTTTAGCAAGTCAAATATCATCTAATTAGATAAGACAACTTTCTTTAAAAACAAAAAATAAATACCGGGTCCGAAATCCGTTTACACGTAACCCAAAATATCGGGTAATCCTACCAAACCGCACCGAAATATCGGACCCACACGTACCCATTCTTTGACACGTCATCAAAAAGCCAGAGTCAGATCCAGCAAAACACTGGGCCCCTCCACACACCCGGTTTTACATTTCCACTCATATTCTCTCTCACCCGCGAAATGCGCGTCCTTGTCAAGAATCTCAAAAAAACGGCACCGTTTTACTGTTCTTCCTCCAAATCTCAAATCAACAAAAACCAAACCACCTCTCTCCGATTTTCTCGAGAAAATCTATCTCCGAGAAAATCTCGGCTTTCACTCCCAAACTCTCTCTCTCACACACAGAGACAGAGATAGAGATATATACGTACGTGTATTTTTGTATATATATAGGAAATGGATCGGAGGAGGCCGGTTAGTCCGGTGTACTCGCGGCAGTGGAGCGGTTCGAATTCGAGCACGGGTTCGTCGTCGCCGGCGATGTCGCCGGCGCATCCGCAGTCTCGGCTGGCGGCTGGAGCCACCGGATTCTCCACCGTCAAGCGAACGCAGAACGCGGCCGCCAAGGTCGCGGCTCAGCGCTTGGCTAAGGTCATGGCGTCGCAGACCTCCGCCGACGAAGACGACGACGATGAGGAGAACGGATTCAAATTCGCCGTTCCGGCTCCACCTGCTCCCTCGCCTTTCTCCCTCGCCAACAGTAACAGCAACAATTACAGTAGCGGGAATTCGATTCCGGCGATTTCGGTTTCTCGGCCTAATCGATCTCCGTCGCCTGCGGTAACTTCGAGAAATCTTTGTCTCTTAACTTTCACTGTGTTTTTTGAATCTATCATTTGAACTAATTGCTTTTGAATTATGTAAAATTATAGTGTTTCAATTTGTTCTTTCTCTTTTATCTTTGAAGATCTGAATAGTATTGAATTGTATTGTTTAAGTCTCAATTTCAATGATAAGATTGAGTTTCATCGTTATCCTGTGGAATATCGTTTTCTTTGAAATAAAGTTTCGGTTTTTCATTTTTTAAAATATTTAAATTTAAGAGAAAATTGTTAAATTTTGAGTTAAAGTTGATAAATTTAGATATGGTGGTGCTATGGTTGATTATAGTTGGTAAAGTATTAGGCTAATTGGGATTCTGATATTTTAATTAGTTAGGTCGGAACTTTGTAGAGCATGCTTCTTCGGTTCGGTCAACATCAGCTGGAAGACCATCAATGTCAGTTCGTTCGGCAGCTGTGGTGCCACCCAGCAGATCCTCACTTAGAAGTCCAGTGGCAATACCTCCGATTGAACCTCCTTCTAGTAGGAACAACAAGTAAATATCTTCTTTGGTGTTATTTTAACCATGAACAGATATAGTATTCGTCTGCTATCTGATGAGCTCGAGTTGACAAAACTTTGTTTTGTTGGGTGTTTTGGTCATGGTTGATGTTATGCATTCTGTTGATTGGATAATGTTATTGGTCTAATGAAGCAGGTTTATTCCCAATATTTCACCACTCAACTCAAAAGATAAAGGAGATCAGCGCGAAGCTTCTGCACTTCGTGATGAAGTATGTCATTCACATCCATCAATTCTTGCTTTCATAGCCGTGTATGGTTTTAAAGGAAACTATATATGGTTTTTTACTTTGTACCAACTTTAAGCTTAGTATTATGTAGGGTTTGAATGTAAATGGTAGGCATAGTTTCAAAGCTAACATGCATTAAAATTGCAGCTTGATATGTTAGAAGAGGAAAATGAGATTATTCTTGACAAGGTGTGTAATCCAAACTCAATAACAAGTTGATTTTTGTGCATATGTCATATGTAATGTATAACATTGACGCCCGAAAATGCTATACAGCTTAGAAATGCAGAAGTAAGACGAGAGGCAGCAGAGGCTAGAGCTAGGGAGCTTGAGAAACAGGTCAATTATATTAGATTTTACTGTTATTGTTATTTTAATTTGCAATTAGTTTTTTAAATTAGGATTTTACATAAGTTGCATATCAGTGTTATGAATCTATATTAAGCATCCATTCTTACTCTTTCTTGTTGAGGAAAATCCTGCCACTATATATGATTGTGCATAGACAGGACAACCTTAATGATGGAAAACATTTTACCTCCCATCCCCCTCCTTCTCCTTGCTCTACTTTAAAAGAATTGACACTAATGAATACCATACAGAAAGCAGTTTAATAGGTTGAATATTATATATTATATACAACTGCATCTAAGTAAATTTCTTGGTAGTTATTTTCTACTGTTTCTGCCACTTCTTTTTCATTGTGCTGCCTATAAGACAAGTGTCACTTTCTTGTAAATTAAGTCTACATTGTGTATTCTAGTAGCTATCTGCTGAAACAGTTGCTGAGTAAATTTTCACTCAGTTTATTTTGTTGCAAATCTTAGTCTTGTTTATGAAGTTTAACAAATTAGCACTAAATGTATCCCTCAAAAGTATTGTTGCTTCTTTATCCGTGTTCATGTTTTATTTTATGTTCATAGGTTGCTACTCTTGGAGAAGGTGTGTCCCTCGAAGTTAAATTGTTGAGCAAGTAAGCATGGTTTGACTTGCTTTGCCATTTCATAGTTTAATATTCTTGGTATATGATTCTATGGATGATTTTCTGCAGGAAGGAAGAATTGTTGCGGCAAAAAGAGGTATGTTGAAAGAATGGATGTGGCAGAAATGTGGCATTGAAAATTTGATTTCCTTAGGTCAGTAAAATTGAGATTAGATTTGATTAAACAGGCCATCGGCCATTGGACCAAATGGCATCTGCTTCCCCATAAGTAAGGGGTGGATGGTGAAAACCTGGGTTCCATCCTGTGTGCGTGGGTTGTGTATGACCCTTTTTTTTTTAATTAAAAAAAAGTGAGAGAGAAAGCTAGTTCTCCTATTTTTAGGTAATTTACAAGGGCTGTGTTAACTTTGTTTCATGATCTATGTTACAATTGAGCTCCTTTATGGCTGTTCTTAGACTGCAGTTTTCTTTTTTGGTCACAGATTGCTCTAAAGGCTGCTGTAGCACAAAACAGGGGTGGGAAAAATGAGGAGGTTGCCACCCTTCGTACAGAGGTTGAGGTAATTTATGCTGATCAGTAGGCTATAGGTTCTCTATGTTAGAATATGTGATTGTCCTAGTTGAAAATTTTCCGATTTTTTACTATAGCTTCATTCCTTTTTTTTCTTTTTTTCATTTCAAATCAGAATTTAAAAGATGAAGCTGCAACAGCTCTGGAACAACTCCAAGAAGCAGAATCTGAAGCAAAGGCTCTCCGCTCTATGACACAGAGAATGATTTTGACTCAAGAAGAGATGGTTTGTCTTTTGATAATCAAGTGATTTATGATTATCTGTTCTTGCACTTAACTCTGTTGCTGCATCTATCTTTTAGGAGGAAGTTGTTTTGAAGAGATGTTGGCTTGCTCGTTACTGGGGTTTAGCTGTAGAGCATGGTAATCAACTTGTTACAATCTTCTCCTGCTTGAAAGAAATAAGTTGCATGCTTTAATTCAGTGTTTCCTTTCTTGATGAGTAAACTGCAACATGAGCTTGATTCTAAAATTTCTTTTTCTATGCGGATTTGGTTTATAGAAGTTTCAAACATATCATCATCTAGTTATAAAACAATTATGGACTAGTGTTTTTGTGATACCATGGATCTTCTAGATTTGTATTGAAACTTAACAGTTTCTCCTGCTCGAAAGAGGAAATAAGTTGCCTGGTTTAATTCCACATGTCTTGTGAAATTTCTTCTTTTGCGGATATGGTTGATAAAAGTTTCAAACATATCATTATCTAGGTATAAGTCAATTATGGATGAGTGCTTTTTGTGATACCTTGGATCTTCTAGATTGGTATTAGATTTGATATGAGTGTGGGTTATGTGGCTGTATGCTAAGTCCAATGTTGGATGTGTACTGAACGGTTGTGAGGAGCCCTAATTGTAACTTAAATAGTCCTTTTGGGGTAAAGCACAAGTGTAGTTATCACTCCCTTCTAGAGTTGTTTTTTTTTGTTTGGACTGCAATTTTGGGGAATATTTTGACTATTGATAATCTTAGAAAACGAAAAATCTAGATTTTGGATTGGTGTTGTATGTGTAAAAGAAATGGGGAATCGGTAGACCACCTCCTTATCCATTGCCCTATTGCTTTTGATTTGTGGTCTATGGTGTTTACTTTGTTTGGCATTCACTGGGTTATGTTGAAAACAATGGTGGAGCTGTTAGTTTGTTGGCAAGGAAAGTTTGGGAGGCATCGGAATTCCGCTATTTGGATGGTTGTGCCCCACTGTTTGATGTGGTGCATTTGGTGGGAGAGGAGTAATTGGCATTTTGAGCATTTAGAGAGATCAGTTTTAGATCTTAAACTCTTCTTCCTTAAGACTCTTCTAGATTGGGTTACAGTGTTGGGCTTTCGTTCTTTTTCTTCATTCCATGGTTTCATGGACTTTTGTACTTTATGCACTTGATTTGTTTTTGTCCTTGATGTATACTTCTTGTATACTCAGGTGACACCCCTCTTCTTTTTAATATATATATATATATATTTTTTTTTTTATAGGTAATAAGAGTATTATTAAACAAATTGTAAAACAGAAGAAAGCAAATACAAGGTGTTCATGATGGTGAACACAAGGAAATGCAACAAACAAACAAACAACATCAAACAACAAGAAAAAACTTAAAGTGCAATACTAAGAGAAGAAATAAACTCCAAGATAGTGGAACAATCCGAGAAGCCCCAACACCTAGACCAATCAAATAAAGTCTTCTGGCATAGAGCTTGTAATTGAACCAAGGATTTCTCGGTATCCTCAAAAAAGAGTGCCAATTTCTTTCTGTCCAAACAATCCACATCAAACAGCCAAGAACCATATTCAATATGTCTGAATTAAATTTTCCTAGCCAATAGCTCCAACAATACACCAAGCTTTCCACAGAGCTTGGCATGACCCATTGGGTCCCAAAGATCTGAAACATATAAACCCACAGTGAGTGAGCTACAGGACAAATGGAGGAGGAGATGATCCACTGTTTCCTCATTCCGATAGCACATACAACACCGATTCACCAAAATGCGCCTCCTAAGCATAAGATTATCCAATGTAAGGATCTGTCCATGAACCACTGTCCACACAAAAAATGCCACCCTCTTACAGATCTTAGCTTTCCAAACACCCTTCCACGGAAAATTGGAGGCAGCTGCACCTCTAATGTTATTGTAATAGGACCAGGTATCAAACTTACCATTCCCGTTGAGACACCAATGAGAAGTGTCACTCCCACCACCCCTAGGGATCCGAGATTGAATGAACTCAAGGAAAGAGAAGGCAGCCTCTAATTCCCTTTCATGAAAATCCCTATGAAATCTCAAATTCCAAATTGTATCGTTTCTACTCTCCTGGTAGCATAATACATCAGAAATGCAAGCTTCCTTATCATTAGAACACGCATACAACCGAGGATAGAGCCTTTTAAGTGAGTTATCTCCAACCCACTTATCATGTCAAAAAAGAATACGAGTGCCATCACCCACCACTAAGGCCACATGTTTGGTGAAACTCTCCCAACCATCATGAATACCACGCCACAGACCACATCCGTGGGCCCTTCTACATATTTTAGTAGTCCACCCCCCTTGACCCTCTCCATATTTAGTTGCAATAACCCTCCTCCAAAGATGAGTGCTTTCTCGTCCAAACCTCCATAACCATTTCCCTAGCAAGGCTTTATTAAAATGCACTAACTTCCTGATCCCCAAACCACCCATATCTATCGGTAAACACATCTTCTCCCAAGCCACCAAAGGATGTTTAAAACACTCCTTTGAAGATCCCCATAAAAAAATTCTCTGAATACGCTCCAATCTATCAGCCATAGCTACAGGGATGACAAATAATGATAGATAGTATGTAGGAAGGCTAGAAAGAGTACTCTTCAACAGGGTAAGTCTAACCCCTCTTTGATATATAAAGACGCTTCCAACTTGAGAGTTTCTTCTCCATCCTCTCCAATATAGGATTCCACACAGATACTGTTTTGTATGGGGTGCCCAACGATATTCCCAAGTATTTCATAGGCAACTACCCACCTTACATCGAAGTATGGTAGCCAAAGCATCTATATTTCCAACCTCCCCAACTGGAACAATCTCACCCTTCCCCGCATTAACTTTCAAACTAGTAAATGCTTGGAAGCAAGTCAAAGCCAGCCTAATGAACAACAATTGATCTCTAGAAGCATCACAAAACAATATGGTATCATTTGCAAACAGCAAGTGTGAAATGCGTACCCCTATAGAGTTAGTTGGCCCCACATGAAAAGTACGAAGTAGACCACAATCCTCAGTTTTCTTCAAAATCCTACTTTGTACTTCCATAATTAAAAGGAAAAGAAGAGGAGATAGCGGATCACCTTGTTTCAACCCATGAGAGCTTCCAAAAAAGTCTACTGGAGATCCATTCACAATAATAGAGAAGCAAGCAGTAATCCATCCCGTCCATTTCACCCCAAAACCCATCCTATCCAACAGATAGAACAATGCATCCCAATTCACATGGTCATAGGCTTTCTCAATGTCCAATTTGCAAACAAGCCCGGGAACATGACTTATCAATCTGCTATCTAGGTACTCATTAGCAATAAGCACTAAATCCAAAATTTGTCTTCCACCAACAAAGCATTTTGAGACTCAGAGATGAGACTATCAAGCACAACCCTCAATCTATTTGCCAACACCTTAGACAACAGGTTGTACACACTCCCTACCAAACTAATAGGCCGAAAATCCTTAACATTAATAGCATTATTGTTCTTGGGAATTAGAACGAAACTTGGGGAGCCCATAAAGCTATACGCCTCCCACCATTGTTTAACTCTCTTGACAAAACCCTCAACTTTGAGCTACATATTCTTAAACTTAAAAGCACAGTGACCTCTACCAACTCCACCAGCTTCCACCAAAAGCGGACAATGATCAGAAATAACACGAGGGAGCACCCTTTGAGATACAAAATGACTGTCCGTGCTTCTTAGTTGGTATTAGATTTTGTTTTTTTGATACGTAGTTGGTATTAGATTGATTGAATGTGTTGTGTAGTGTGTGCTGAGTCTCACATCAAGTGTTTCTAGGTTGATATAAGCTATAGAAACAATTACGGGGAGGCCTAATTCTAACTTAACTAGTCCTTTTGTAGTATAGTGCATATATAGTTAGCACTTCCTCAGGTCAGGACCATTTTTATTATAAAAAAGTCATTGTTCCTTAATGTTCTGCATCTTGATTCCTTTTTTTTTTTTTTTTTGGTGGGGTGTGGGGGAGGAAATTCTTGACAGACCTTTGCTTTAATTCTTCATTTTTAAAGTATGATGGTTTCAAGATATTAATGATTTTGGCTTTGAATGAAGGAGCTCTTAGATTTGTAATATTTAGTCACATCTGAGTTGCTTTTCTGGCGTTTGCTCTTTGCTTTATAGGCATATGTGCAGATATAGCAGTTTCAAAGCATGAGCATTGGTCATCTTTAGCCCCTCTTCCATTTGAAGTTGTCATTTCTGCTGGACAAAAGGCTAAGGAGGAATCTTGGGATAGAGGTTAGTTTAACCCCTTTTTTTATTAGTTTAATAGCTTTTACTGTCCAGTATTTGATAATCAATGATTTACATTGTCCGACATGGAGCAGGTGGAGATGATCCAGACAGGAGCAAGCTTGTCCGGGATATTAGTGATCTCACAGGAGAAGGAAATATTGAGACTATGCTTTCAGTTGAAATGGGTTTGAGAGAACTGGCCTCTCTAAAGGTTTTTCCTTATTTATTATTGTTTTTTCAATCTTAATCTGCATTCACTTTTCTGTTATTTTATTATTATTTTTCCATAATTTTTCTTTGTGAGATGTAATTTGTAAATATAAGGTACATGCCACATACCTTTAAGGTTTTTTTCTTATATAATGTGGATTTTAAGAGTCTGTTACATCATTTTTTTATTTTATTGGTAAGTTACACATGCACTCAATGGATCTTGAATCCATGATCCCACCCTCCACTTAGGGGAGGAGGTGTGAGTTAAACTAGAGCTCATAAGCTAGTCTATTACATCTTTTTCTGTCATGATATGTTTGGCATATAGTTTTTCAAATCACCATTTTTGCTTAAAACAAAATGAAGACCTATATATGCTAACTATACTTTTTTTTATAAGTATATGCTAACTATACTTTCTTCTTCTTCCTTTTTAATTTTTAATTTTATCATTGCTGTTTTAAGGTTGAGGATGCTGTTGTACTAGCATTGGCTCTATGCAGACGTCCAAATTTGGTTCGGCAGTCCAGTTTAGGTATGGTTTTCTTATGACCTAAAATTCGGTTGCATGGTCTTCTTTCTCTGGATCCATCTGTTATTATATTATCTTTTAATAATAACGCTTTCTCAATTTATATCTGAATATTTGTTTCATTTCCTCATTTGATAGACGTAGGTTCATTTCTAGTCCATATCATAAATATGTGACATTATAATACCAGGCTCTTCCAACTGATTAATAGTGTTGTGGTTTCATATTGTTTATGGTTTTTGTCATGGATGATTTTAGGGCCTAGATGCTACATTTGGAAGAAAAAATTAAAATTTTTTACTTGGATGCAAGTCTTTTGTAGTTGCTACCCTGTAAGAACTAGCAGGTCATAAGAGTTAGCAGGGATAATACATGATACAATGCTTATTTTATCTCATTTTTTAATTTCAGATTCCAGATCAGCTGTTGATCCCAAGTTTATGGAGGCATTTGGTAAGAGAGATACTCTGATATGTCAATTACAATATTAGAAATGCTAAGAATTATGGAAACTAATCTACTTACATATATATATGTATGTATATAATTTTTTTTTAAAAAAACCTACTCAATCATATGGGAGAATATGTGACATGATTCTGGCAGCTCTGGCTTCCAGGATACCTTCACTTGTCAAAATTTTTTCTTTCTTTCTTTTTTGTTGAAGAGGAGAGGCAAGTTGACTGCAATTTTTATACCAAATGCTTCTCCAGTGGATCAGAACATTTATATGGGACAATTGGGGTCTTGCTCTTGCATTTACATTATTTATTGGATGCAAACATAGTTTCATACTATGGTACCTTTTTTATTCTCGAGAAGTGATTGGTTCCCCCACCCTTAACAATTGGTTGTCTGTTTCACATTTTCTGTCCACACTTACCAGACTAAGTGATGTCAAGCGGACCTTGACTTTGGTGAATATTTAGGACCATTCTTAGTACAGAGAAAGAACTATGAACATGTGCTCATCTCTTATATTTCAACCTTATAGGCTTATATGCATGCATTGTGCTATATTTCCTCCTAGTTAAATTTGAATTTTTGCATTTAAATAACATTAATTTTTCATTTGTATGAAATTAGATTTGAAGTTAAATTGGATTTGGAAGTAATGATCTTACAACTAATATTTATTTTTCTCTCCTCTTCGTGCAGAATTAAGTGAAGAGGAGACACAAGATGTTCAATTCAAAGAGGTCAGCTATCAGCCACTTTTTCATTTGAATTTGTTTACATTTGGCCATGCTTTAGTCTTAGATCAATAAGCCCTTTTTTTTTTTTCCTTATCATTTCATTCGTTCATTTCCACAATCTGTTTCTTTATCAAATAATTAAGGGGAACAAAGGAAAATACAGTTCTTAGTAATAAACCAGGGAATCTGCTATAACATAAATGCAGGGACCTTATTTATCAAAAAACATAAATGCAGGGACCAATATGGGTACTTTATTTTTACAAATTTCATGGGTCTTTAGGCAGATATATTAATAATTTACAATCAATTAAATCCTTGCCAGCTGACAACCACTGTAATGCTCAGGCCATTTTTCTGAACCATTTCTTTATTTGTATGGTACACTGAAGTTGGAATTAACTATCAAAAAACTCGGTTGTATTACGTTGTAAATCTTGTTAGTTGTTAGTAGAGTTATTTACCTGCAACAGCTTGAAATGAGTTAGTTTTCCTTTAAATGAAGGTTCCAAAGTAAGCATAGCTTCTAGATGAGTTACATATTTTGTGGTGTTGATTTCTGAAATGGTTCTTTTATTTGAATAGATGAGTACACATTTTTCAATAACTTAAATCATTTGTGCAGGCTTGGCTGACTTACTTTTGGAGAAGAGCTAAAGTACATGGTGTTGAAGAGGATATAGCAGAAGAGCGGCTTCAGTTTTGGATCAACCGTAGTGGGCAACAACCAACTTCACATGATGCTGTGGATGGTAAGCTTCTTCACCATCATCACCATCATTTATCGTTATTATTTTGGCTACTGTGTTTCATTACTGTGAACAGACATGAACACCTAAATTCCATATCATGATGTAGATAGGCCATGTAGGTGCTTCATTCTTTTGTACATTATAAGCTTTGAGTGTGACGTAAATCAATCTTCTGGATAGAACGGAAAAATCCTTTTTACATATTTTATTGGTGCATGGTCAGTAAGTTCTAATTTAAATGGCACTGCCTACCTTTCAAGGATAGGATAAGGGGGTAATGTTCATTGGATGTCACTTATCAATGGAATTTTTTCTTCCAAAAAGAAAATGTGTTGCTGCATCTTCTGTAGACTACTCTTTGTGACTATGCTATAAATAAATGCATCCTCTAATCTGTGTCAAAATCATAACTGTGAATTCAGAATGGGAAACAATATCTAATGTTTTGAGTTCAGTTTTACTTCACTATATATGCATGTTTTTGCACTGATAATTTGTAGCTCCTGTGTGTTTATTTAACTTACAAGTAGACTCATGGCTTCAATTTGTGTTTTGTGGCAGTGGAACGAGGCTTAGTGGAGCTGAGAAAGCTAGGGATAGAACAGCAACTCTGGGAAGCATCCCGGAAAGAAATAGATCAGCCTCTTTCTTCTGCAGTTGCTAATCACAAATCCAATGCAGATTCAGATACATCGCCTTGATGGATGCCACCTTGATATGTGTCTTGTGCCAATTCTTTCTTTTCTTTTATTTGTTTTTTTTCTACATAAAATTTTCGCCCAGCTTGCTAGTGTCCCTCTTCTTTGTTCTCTGCCATCCTTGCAACTTCATACTTGATTTTATACTTAGTCCCTCGTGTAAGGTAATTAGTGACATAATTTTCATAGATATAGCTGCTGGATTGTAATTTGTAAAACAGGGGATAGTTCCATTTTTTTATATTTAATTAAAAATTCAATTTGCGGTTCTGTAGATCCTTGCTGTTCTTTGCCGTGTATATGATTAACACAATCTCAGAAAGACAAGTCTTTTTTTTTTGGAGGTATAGAGTGGTGCCTGCTCAATAATTTCGTGGTATTATAATTTTTAGAGAGATTCAAGAAAACGCCAATTTTCCATTTAGAGCCAATAGCAATCCAACCTTATTTACAAGACCAGATTGATTTTAGTAAGGTCATGGACTTTTACCACATTAATGAACCCTTAATCAAAATCCTTTTGAATAAATAAGATCAATTTGACATGAAATTTTACATGTGTGTTAAGAACATTAAAAAAAAAATGCAATTTAAAAGTTATATTTTCAAAATATGTAATTATTATTATTATTATTTTTTTTTTTTTGTGGGAGTTGTAGTCGTTAGCTACATACTAGTTTGTAGTCAAATTTTGTCCAATTTAGAATGTGGATACAATTTGAGGTCGAGTATTTGATAAAAAGGGTTCTAAATTGAAACAATTTAGAACACAGTTGGGAAAAAAAAATTGTCTTGGGGCTAAAATGTGTTATATTAAATTGTAATTTAAATTAAAAAAGTTTAACTAAGTTTTGAAGAATCTTTTTTAACTTATTATTTAGGGAATTTTAAGACTATCTATGTGCACTTGTGCACTATTTAAACAAGCCTTATAATTTATTAAATAGTTATGTAATTAAAATTATTTATGAATGATCTCTCTAATTGTCGAACGGAGTTGGATAGCTTCAAACCTGTAAGATATGTATACATCTTGTCTTTGTATCATTAAACCTTGAAGTCCCCTTGGGCAACTGTCTTACTTCATTTACATAGACCGATTGAGGGCCAGCAACCCTATAAGTCAACCCCGAGGCTCAAGGTAAGCCCTCTACCCTAAATGAAGGTACTCTCTAGCTAGTCTCAACAATCAAGTGCCTAGAGAAGCACTCATATCTAGGACGTGCTGATTGGATTTGACTCTCGCCCTTTTTAACAATTTTTCTCATTCTTCATCATTTGATTGTGCGTAAGATTTTGGTGACTCGGATGTGCTCCCACAAACCAAGATTTTCTTGCTTTTATGACTTGAGCATTGATTTTCAGCACATTTCCTTGCTTTGATGACTTGAACATACTCCCACAAACCAAGTTTTTCTAGCTTTGATAACTTTGGAAACACTCCCGCAAATCAAAATTTTCTCACTTTGATGATTTCAACACTGAGTTATCAAGATTCTGACATCTTCCTGCAAAGTCTCACACTTGCTGAAGACTTTGCGGCCTAAATAATTACCCAAATAAGTACAAGATAAGTCATGCACATTATCATTTCAGCTTTCTTTTATATAATGAATATTATTTTTGTTATATTTCACTTACATATGTTTATTCATTATTTAGTGTTTATCTTTTTATTGAAAAAGCTCTTCCACATCATATAACTATCTCTTTTACACTAAAAGATAAAAAAATCCTATTTTACTTATTATATTATTATATTGTCGAAGGACAAATATAATGGTAGTGGCCAACACATGACCCATTAATAAGAGTTTTAAACTTGATTATCCCAAAAACTTTGAGTCAACTTGTGGACCTATTAATTTATAACGAGTGTTCCGCCACACAA
The DNA here is from genome assembly GCF_001633185.2 of Quercus lobata. Taxonomy (NCBI): domain Eukaryota; kingdom Viridiplantae; phylum Streptophyta; class Magnoliopsida; order Fagales; family Fagaceae; genus Quercus; species Quercus lobata. The sequence continues at coordinate 915,343 of NC_044913.1, read as the reverse complement.
AAAAACAAAACAAGTTAGTTTATACATTAGTTATTATATATATATATATATATATAAAGAGTTTGGTTTATAGTTTATACATTAATCTATAAAATTACAATGACATATATTCCATGAAGTTGCATTTGAAAATTTTGTTTTACTGTCTCTGCCTCTGCCATGCCATTGGCAATTGACTGAAGTGGTGTCTGAATCCATGTTGGGGCACACGTGGTCTTTGTTGACCCTTCATATATGTCATCATGTGTGTTTGACTATGAAAATAAAAGGGCACCAGATGATGGTTTTGATTCTGTTGGATGTCCCTTTCAACAAATGGTCAAGGACCCAGGAAAATATTGCAGAATACATTTTTTTTTCACCTTATGTTATGTTCCTCTCAAGACTCAAATGAGAACCCAGGTAACCATGTTATGTCCCATTGACAAAGCATTTAAAGATCTTTAAAATTATCGAGAAAATTGGTAAGACATATATAATACAAAAAAAAGGGAGGCTCAAATATTTGAACATCTTTTTGAAATCTCTCTACAGTAAACAGTCATTCTGTCAATCTTTAATATCTTCTCAAACTTTAGAAAGCAAGATTTAGATTTGTACTTGTAGATCAAGAAAAGGGAATGAATCAATTCATTTTTTGGAAAACCAAAAAGGAACTGTATATACCTGTCCCTGGCAATACCCCAGAACATGTTGCACACTTGCTTTCATATTCTCTCAGGAATATAAATAAAGCAGATGAGATTTTTCTTGAGAATCACTAAAAATACTGCTCATTTAAACATTTGTTTTTTCTGATAAATGGATTGTAAAGCCACTTTCCGTGTAACATGCCTCATCTTTTTTTTTTTCTTTTTTCCTTTTTTTGGGTAGAAAAGGAGCTTCTTTATACTTAGAAATTAGTTGGTGCAAGATCTAACACATAACCATTACTTCTTCAGAAGTAGTAAAGCATCAGTAGTGGCATCCATGAAGATAACAAAATCCTAATGCACATGAGCCGCTCTCCTGGAAAATGCTTCTGCACACCTATTTACTTCCCTAAAACTCTAAAAGGCTAAAACAATATTCGATCCTAAAAAGTTCTCCACAATCAGCTACAATTAAAGAAGAGTAATGCTATAATGATGAAGTAAGCGGGGGGTGGCCCAAAATAATCTGGAACCTAAGGCGAAAAATTTATGCGAAGCCTTTAACTTAAATATTAATTTAACAAAATTATTTAATACTAATCAAATCAATGTTAATTTGATAAATTAAATACATAATTTGATGAACAATACCAACTAAACTAATGTTAATTTCATATAGAAAATTAAATATTATAGTTGAACTTGAACCATAAATATTAATAAAAATATATTACGATTAAAAAATGTACTTTATTTTGGATATATGATGATGCATAGTTAAGTAAAGTTGTAATCTAATTTTTAATTTTATATCTTGTTTTTAAAAGAGATAGATAGATATTATTTAGTGTGTAGTTTTGTAGGATATTAATTTACAAAAATTAAAGTCTCAAACTATTAGGGGAGATTAATCTATAATTGATGATTTAATACATTTGTAACATTTTTTTGAAACATTTTAGGGTTTCAATTGGGTTAGGATTCTATTGGTCTCATACTATGAGAGTATTAATAGAAATGAAAAGGAAAAATATGCTAATTAAAAGCACTATAAAATGTTCAAAATATAATGTGACATTGACTCTCATTTATGAACTTCATCTATTTAACTATTGAATGTTTAAATCACTTGTAAGGATAAGGAGCCCAAAAATATAAGTTGGGCCTTGGGCTTGTCTGAGAAGACTTAGTGGTTCGGGGACAGGTCAACAATAACGAAAATGTAAGATTTTGAACTTCACGAGAAAACTATGACTGTGAAGGCTGTGGGAGGTATGCTGAGGAGGAGTATCTCCTCAGCTAACAAAGCAGAGGTCATAAAGTGTGTTCTATTATTCAAAGTGACGTTCTAGGAAGTTCTATTGATAAGGACATGCATTGTAAACGTACAGGACAGATGAGAGTTGGGAAATATCCAAGGGAAAGCTGCTGCGACCGCATTGAATGCTCTGCAGCTAACTCTCTAGCTACATTAATGAGGAAGTGATACCTGAACAGTATTTTTCAGCCTTACAGCTACTCTCTAAGGATTTTAGGAAGGTGCTGATGTGACAAAGATTAACATCAACAATCTAGTTTACACGTAGAGGGCAGAGATGAAAGAAAAAGAGAATATAAAATAGAAGAGAAACCCTGAGAGAATAAGGGGAGAGACTTAAAAAAGAGAAAGACTATAGCAACAAGAACTGTACTTGTAATCAACTTCAATTATATACAATAATTAATCTCCTCGAATTGTGCCGAGGACAGTTTTTTTAGATAAAACCAATTTATTTTTACTTTATCATCATTTGGATCCACCATAATCGTTACCCAATTCATTAAAACCTAGTTTTCCAACCAACTCTCTACAAATTTATTGTATTGGGCTCTTTGGGCCTAAATCCTTTTAACTTTTGGGCTTAGGACTCAATTTGTGACCTTACATCACTTTTTTGTGATTAATAACATGGCAATTTGTAAGGTAATAGTAAAATTTGTAGTATCCTTAACATCACTAATTAAAAAAATGCTCAAACTTTAAAATATATATGTAATTTTATAAAAATTTGGGTATTTAACCATTGAAAGATGGGCCTTTTTCCCTAAGGGGAATTTTGTTTTTTCGGTGGGGCCTTAAGTCTAGGCCTAACTTGCCTAGGCCTTGAGCTGGCCCTAGTAGTAAGTTGTGATTAGAGTAACATTTTTACGAATCTATACTATTTTTATTAGTATAAATCACAACATGTCAACTGTGTGAGTATGTATATGTATGTATGCACCTATCTAAATACTTATTTCAAAAAAAAAAAAAAAAAAAAAGTCATGTTTAGTTCACTGTGCATATAAGTCACATACACGAGAGACCCCTTTATATCTGTTGAATATATTTCTCACTCGAGTACTCGACTACCTCAAAACCTTCGTAAATGCTAGATCACATAAATGTTGATTTTCACAATCACAAATTTAGCCGTTCTTTGGGGAGCTGCAATTATTTAAAGGGACAAACCATATGAGATTGAGTCAACCAAAAAAAAAAAAAAAAAAGAACCCACCTTTTTATGCAATCCAATTACAAATGGCAGTTTAGGCTAATGTTTTAACAAAACCAAAATAGCCTGTCCCTTGTAGTGGAGGATCTTGGCAGTACCTCTAAACTGCCATAAAATCCAAAATAAGGCTCCACCCTAGGTAGGAGAAAACCGATGTTAGTTTCACACAAAAGTTTATATCCAATACATTATGCCTAATTAGTTTTCTCTATATTGGAAACATAAACAAAGAGTTCTTTGTCTCCCTCATCACATCATTCCAAATTTACCTACTATTGTGATTTAAAAATATGCATTGCTAATTTTGAGACGCGCTGCTAACTTTCTTCACTTTCGGTGTTGATACAAGTAGTGAATTTGACTGTTCCCAAGTTGAACCCGAGTCTAAAAGGCGACCCAACCAAAACTCGATGTTTAGCAAGGCAAAAATAAAAGACCCCAACACACTAACACAAACAGCTGTGAAAAATTGTGTGTATATAGACTTATTTTTTAAAGGAAAAGCATTGTTAGAACTGGTAGTCTTGCGTGTGTTAACATTATAATGACAATGGCATGCCAACGAGGAAATTTGTGGTTCCCATATGACCTTCTTAACATTGTCCCAATGGAATGCCAACGAGGTAATTTCTGGCCCCCTTATCAAAACAAAACAAAACAAGATCCACACAACAGTGACTTACAGTGTAATTTTTGAAAGTATATTCAGAGGTCTGATAAAGCGGTCTAGATTCCAAATGCTATTTCTTTTTCATATCACAATCCTCACATGCTGACGCAGCCAAAGTTAGCTAGCACAGTCACAGAGACACAGACCCAACTTTCTCTAGTCATTGAGTGACGAGTCTCTCATACATCTCTTTCAAAACCGTTTACAGGCTTGCATGCAAAAAGCTAGAACTGTAATGATAACAAAAAAACAAAACCAGCCATTTGTTAAATAAAGTGTCCCACTATTTCCTCCTATATATCTCAGATCCTCCTCTGATCAAAACTCTAACAAGGCCTTTGACTTGTCATTCATCTCTCCACTAATTACTTCTCTAGTGGTCATGTACCATCCGTTCAGGAAGACCATGGCAATAATGGCTGCACTTATGCTTCAGTTGTGCTTGTTCATGGAAGTTGACTCATATTCTTCTCATTCTGACAAGATTACAAGGCTTCCTGGACAACCCCATGTTGGCTTTCAACAGTTTTCAGGTTATGTAAGTGTGAATGATGATGATATGAAGCATAAAGCTCTTTTCTACTACTTTGTTGAAGCAGAAATAGATCCAGCTTCCAAGCCTCTTGTCCTCTGGCTGAATGGAGGTAAGCAACTTGCTTTCTTTATATATGGAAAAAAAAAAGAGGTATCTTTTGTAACATTCTTACCAAGTCATTCATGTAACAAGCCAACGAGTGAATGTCATGTGATTTAATTTTGTAGTTCCTTGTGCGAATTGATCCCACCAACATTCACGTGGTATTTACTCATTAATTTGTTACATAGATAAATTACTATAACTGTTACAAGAAATATTTTGTCATTTTTTATTTCATTATAAAGCCAAGAAATTTTATTGAAATGAAAAATAAGAGAACAAGAACCAAACTTTGAATTTACAATGTAAGGTTCAGTTGTTGAAGGGTCTTTTCAATGTGTTAGTTTCCATCTCTTGTAGGGCCTGGTTGTTCCTCTTTGGGAGTCGGTGCATTTTCTGAAAATGGACCCTTTAGACCAAATGGGGAGATTCTGGTTAGAAATGAGTACAGCTGGAATAGAGGTATACTATGATAGTAAATAGTTTCTTGATTTCTTTCTTTAGTACATATATGGTTGGATGTGAAATAATTAGGCAATTGGTATTCTCATGTTCATATGATCTATTGCAGAAGCAAATATATTATATCTAGAGACACCAGTTGGAGTGGGGTTCTCTTATTCTACTGATAGCTCAGCCTATGTGGCAGTGGATGATGAGGCAACAGGTATGTATCTTTCTACCCAAAAAAAAAGAGAAAGAAAGAAAGAAAGTAAGAGAAGAAGGTATATGCACCTTTATGTTTGACTGGTGAAAAGAAATCTTTTTCTTTTTTTTAATCATGCCCCTTTTAAAACATGTACAATTTAGGTTTAGCTGCATAGACTCTTTTTTTTTTTTTTTTTTGGTGGAAGGGGGCTGCATAACTTTTAAAAAGTATTCAAAAGAGCATTCTATGGTGAAGAATCTTCTTTTTTTTTTTACTCTAAATTTCTTTGGTAGAAGTATCAAGCTAGGACTAGGCTTAGGTTTATAGGCTTGGGTCAAGTGTGTGCACTGAACCTAGGCTTTGCCCATCAGGCTAACTCTTTTAGTACTTTACATAATAGTTCTTAAAATCATGGTTAAATTTAGCAGTACGATTATTTATTCTTATTTTTCTTTTTAATATTTTTCCTTTCCTTGAATAGTCATCTGTGACAGTACTCTAAAGATGTTCATGTTTTGTTTTCTTAAGCCAAGGATAATCTTGCATTCTTGAAACGCTGGTTGAACAAGTTTCCCCAATACAGGAATAGGGATTTGTTTATAGCAGGGGAAAGTTATGCAGGTATCTTTAATATCCATATCTTGTCACACAATGTTACATGACAAGTGATTGTGATTTTTCTCTAATCATTTTTCTTATTAATTCCAGGTCACTATGTTCCTCAACTTGCAAACCTTATCATTGAAATCAATAAAAGGGAGAGAGTATTCAATCTAAAAGGAATTTCTGTGAGTAGTAAAATTTGGAATCTAATTTTTGTGACAAAGTGATGCATGAACATTTTTATTTTTGAACAACTTGGAAGTATAAAAGATATATAGATAGGTATTTTGAAGTGGATTGATGCTTATGACTCAACAATAAAAGTGGTCAATAGCTATGTTTATTTTACTAATATGGTTAAATGAAATTGCGTATGTAATCATACTATAGATACACCATATGGATGAAGTTATGAATTCTTTTTTTGCAGCTTGGCAATCCTGTTCTGGAATTTGCCACTGACTTAAATTCAAGGGCTGAGTTCTTTTGGTCTCATGGGTTAATATCCGATTCAACATACAAAATGTTCACTACTTCTTGTAACTATTCACGGTATGTGAGTGAGTATTACAGAGACACAGTGTCATCTGTTTGTTCAAGGGTTATGAGCCAGGTGACCAAAGAGACAAGTAGATTTGTAGACAACTACGATGTCACTCTTGACGTATGTACTTCATCTGTATACTCACAATCCAAAGTTATTAGTCCCCAGGTAAATATCCTTCCCAAGACTCAATGCCCCGTTTAAAACTTTTATATTTACTAAGTTGGTTTGTTTTTGTTTGATTATTTGGCAGCAAGTAACTGAGAGCATAGATGTATGTGTGGAAGATGAAACTGTGAATTACTTAAACCGAAAAGATGTGCAAAACGCTCTCCATGCCCGGCTTGTTGGAGTTCACAAATGGCTTGTTTGCAGCAAGTAATTTCTTTTCACTTGGCTAAAGATATCATATATCAATTTGCATTCTCACTATATGATTATTTACTTGATTGTATAGAATCATGACATTGCTTTATCCAGAATTTACTTCAGCTTAATCATTTCCTTTGGAAAGACCTATTACAATTGTTGCTAAACCAAAGTGGTGGAAATATGAGCTGTTAAAATTGTTATATATCCTATGGAACAAGTTTTAGCTGGCTTTATACAGAACCCAAGTTTTAACCTATTAAAATTTGTTTTTTGAGTGACTTGAGTAAGTCTTAACCATTTGAATTGTTTTCATTATCAGCATCCTGAAATATGAGCTGCTCAACCTGGAAATTCCCACAATCTCTTTGGTTGGAGAACTTATCAAGAATGGAATTCCAGTCTTGGTTTACAGGTAATTAGAACTCAACCTCACTGCTCCATCATGAACTTAATTAAATTAATGAAAGATGGCTCATTTTATGGTACCATTTTTTTTTATATGTTGCTTACCTACTTAATCTTAACCATTCATCAATTATTATGAAATATATATTAAATAAGGCAATATCCTATATTAACAGTTAAGATTATAAAAGTTTGTATCATACAATTCTTCTCTAAAGATTTGTATATCTTATAGCTAATACCTTTGTTCATAAATTTCTTAATTAAGTGGAGACCAAGATTCTGTAATTCCACTGACTGGGAGCCGCACCTTGGTTCATGGACTGGCAAGGGAACTGAGCCTGAACACTACTGTCCCTTACAGGGTTTGGTTTGTGGGGAAGCAGGTAAAATCTTGTGTTTTATTTTTACCTTTCTATCTGTATGAATAATTACTGCATGAGTTTTATTTATTTATTTGATAATGAGTTTACTTAACTTTAGAGAGGTTGAGATGTAGCACGTGCTCTTGCCCATCTCTCTGCAGGCTTAGTGGGGGCAATACCTCATTCATGGATCTTTATGCTTCTCACATGGCCCCTAGGAAAAAATAAATAATTTGTGGTGCGCCTGTGTTAGGACTTAGGAAACATGTATTCTAATTTCTAACCACATCTCAGTCATCTCTATGGATGAAAAAAAAGAAAGAAAAGGATTTCATCCATAAGGTTGCTACATGCTACAACTTTATTATGAAGATCTAATAGGAGTTAAAAGTAATCTTTAACACATATATATCACCCTATTACTTACTATCTTCTCTCTTCTCTCTATCTCTCTGTCTATCTATAGAGTGGTGATAGTTACAAGATATGTGTATGCAACACACAGTTAAAAATTATGAAATTTCACTATTTCACAATTATAATTGAAATCATGTTCTGAAAACACGATTTTACAAGTTGTGTGTAACTAGTTGTGTGCAACAATAATTAGCTCTCTCTATATATATTGTTACGCGTGGAAAATTACAATAAAGGCCTGAAGTATTTAAAATGTACTCTAATATAAAAAAATATGTCCAATTCATAATTAACATAGTAGATCATGCTCCACATACATCCCATCATATCAGCCAGAAATCTAAAATATCTAAATAGACACTCAAATTAAGTCAAATGCTTAAATGTTGGAGAAACAATCATATTTTGTATTAAATAAAGGATCAACTTCAGATCTGCTATTTTAGTGACATCAGATTCACTGCAATACACAATTGGATCTTGGGAATGAGAATTTTAAGATAATGGTGATCATTTTCGAATGGCAACTGCCATGTGACACGCATCTCTTTGGTGCAGAACAAAGGTGGTGGAAATAAATTTCCATCCATTTTTTTTAAGAACTTCATTGTGTAAAATGTTATCTTAAACTATTTTATTACAAAAATGATTGTTACTTTCTTTGTGCAGGTTGGTGGGTGGACTCAAGTTTATGGTAACATACTATCATTTGCCACCATTAGAGGTGCCTCTCATGAGGCTCCATTCTCACAGCCAGAGAGATCACTCATGCTATTCAAGTCATTTCTTGAAGGCGAACCTCTACCAAATACTTTTGACTAGTTAGTTGATTTTGACCAATGAACTTTTTGATGAAGTGAAAGGAGTAAATAAAGAAATGGTGTACATGTGTTTGTTCATGTGGTTTTGTTAATGTAATTGATGCTGCCTCGGAGAAACTTTATACATAGAAAGTGTGAAAGAAGGAGAACAAATAATTCCCCCGGCCCCTTTTCCCCTTATAGATAAGGTAGCATTTGAATGTTGAATCGGTTCATTGATGATTGCTTAAGCAAGATTCTTTCTCAAGTCTTTATTCAACAACAAAAAGTTATTGGTTGGGTTAGTGGAATTCACTGAAGGACTTCGAAAATGATTAAAGTGTGATTAAAGTGAATCATTGGCTATGGTATAATATTCTCTCGAGACTAGAATAATGAAAGGAATTAAGAAAATTAAGTTGGATATTAACTAGAAGGTCATTTTAGTAACAACTTTAAAGTCTCTCATTCCCGTCAAACTAATCTTATATTGGAGATTTGAAGTTAATCTCTCCACTTTAAATAATGAAATTTCATCTAAAATATATATGAGACATGATTTTCATCAATTAGCAAAGGCTGGATAAATTAACTATCTCTATTGTATATAATGCATATAACTTATGGTTCTAATAAAAAAGAAAACCTTTTGTATTAATTTGACTAGTTCAAGTCACTTCCAAATCTAAATTCTTCTTCTACTTTTTTTGAGAATCAATCTAAATTCTTCTAATAGGTACTTTCTTGTTTCTTTTTATTATTATTAGCTTCTTCAGCTTCAATCATCTTAACAGCATCTTAAATTTAAATTTGTTTCATTCTTTTAACTATTTTTGTCTTCCTCAATCCTATTTTTATTCCATCGTTTTTATGTTTTTTACTTTTTAGCTCTATATTTAGAGCCTCACCAATCATGTGATATCATTGTAACCCCATATTTAGTCTAAAATAATTTTCACGTACCTTTTTTTTTTTTCATCTCTTGTTCCTTCATCTAACTCCTACATTTATTTAATTTATTTGTAAGCTTTATATCATTTTTCAAAAATATATTCAAAAAGATTTATTTGCTCACGTGTTAACGTGTGATATAAATAACTTGAGACTGAAAAATAAAATTAAAGATTGAAAGAAAAAAAAAATCTTGGAGAAAATGCTATTGTATATTTCCTTGAGTTCATAATAAGATTATTATTTTCTTTAGTAATACAAGAAAGTCTTAAGTTTCTACATAGTAAAAGTTGTAAATTATACAATCTATTATGTAAAGAGAGTTGCATAAAAAAAAAATTTACAAAATAAAGAGAGTAAATATCAGAAAAGATAATTTGATTCTTTCATTGAGGGCTCCAATAGTAATGGTGGTTGACTAAGATAAGATTGGATTTTGTATCTTGTAGATGATGCCTTGGAGGATATTGTGAAGGAATGTTAAAAATTTCCTATTCTATTTTTTTGGTGCATATTCTATTACTATTCCAAATTAAAAATTAAAAAATCTCTCTCTCTCTCTCTCTCTCTCTCTCTCTCTCTCATGATTGCTCCTCTCTTTTCTCTTTTATCTCTACCCTATTATACCAAAGCCATCTAATTTGGAATGAAAAAATAAGTAATGGTGGGACTAAGATTTGAACATATGGTATGGTGCCATCATGCCAACTACCAAGACACCAAGGCACCAATAACTTTCTTTTTTGTTTAAGCAGAGTATTCCATCACTTCCTCTTATTTTAGCTTACAAAGAATTTGTTTTTAAAGAAAGAAAAAAAGCTTAAAAAGAATTTTACTAATTAAGTTCTTGAAAATAAGATTAACAAAGGAAAAGATAACATATATTTTTATAATTTTTTTTTTTAAAAAAAGTAATTAAAATTTTTTATAATAATTAAAATTTTTTATAATTAAGTACATACCATGACCCACACCTCATGTTTGATGATGATGAGTATATATAATCAAAGAAAGTAAACGTTAAAGCAAAAGAGAAGCAAAAGAGAGAGCAAGAAATGATTGCATCATGCAACAACCATTTCCAAAGCCAAGCCGATAAAACTGCAGAGACTCACTTCAGAAGTATTCATAGTACTTTTCTACTGTTTGTTTCATACAAAAACAGGAACTTAAAAAGCGAGCGTGGCCCTCAAAAACCGCTCCCTCTCTCTCTCTTCCCTTAAAAAAAAACAGTGGCAACTACTTTTTCTCTTTTCTTTGCCATTCCGTGCAATTTTGATTCTTTGCTTTCAAATTTGGCTTAACACCCCCCCCCCCCCCCAAAAAAAAAAAAAAAAAGCAATCTTTTTCATTTCCAATTATGTCTAAACAGCAAAAGCTTCACAACCCTTCTCCTTCTTCAATCATCATCAACTCTCTCTCTCTCCAGGTAATGTATTTTTAAAAAATAACAAATACCCAGAAATCATTACATCTTTCTAACTTAGTTTAATCAAAAAAGATTATCTTTTGGTATGGTAACTGTGTGTGTATTGGATCAAACAACTTTACCACTTCTCATTGCATCACGTTGTTGAATTTTTTTATTTATTTTTTGGTATGTGGGAATTGCAGGATAAAGAGGAAGACAAAGAATTGGACCTGGGATCCGAAGAGCCTGAGGCTCCATTGCCCTTATCTGTCACTTCCCGGGTCAGTTTTAGATTTTGTACAATTTATCTTCTTTTGGGGTTGTAGTTTATAGTAGAAGGAAAACAATGTGATTGAATAGTTAGCAAAAACAATTGCAGTTGTTGTATATGTTGGGGGATATCACAGCCGGGCCGGCATATAAGTTCACACAATGGCTGGAATTGGTCCGTAAACGCAGTGGCCGATATCGTTATTCCGGCTTTCCTCGCCGCCCTTCAGGCCTCGATCACATGCTTACTAGGTTCTTCTTCTTTTTTTTCTTTTCTTTCTACTTGTGAATTGAATGAGAAAGTGATTTTGGATTCCTAAAATATTGATTTCCATGGGAATGCAACTGATTTAGAAAGAAAGATAAGAACTTGGCAATTAGTTCTAGTCCAAATGGCACTTATGATAGGAAGTGTTTAAGACTTATTGGATGCGTGTGTAACCTACGAATCAAACTGAAAGGAAAAAAAAAAAAAAGATTTGAAGATTCAACTACTAATTGAAAGGAGTGTACTAGTTAATTTTTTGAGAGATTCCCCATGAGGCCAAAACTTACTTATCAAAGAAAAAATTCTAGAGATTGTGAGGCAAAGTTCACGGCCAATGCAGGTTTTCATGACCATTGAAGAGTGCAAATGAATATTTTCTTTATTTGAAAGATAGCGCGACTATTCATGTTGATTCATTAATGAAAAGCCAGTTGAGAATTCTTAACAAATTGTTAACAGAACCACCAAAATATCTCAATTTTATTTATGGTTTTGTGTGCTGAGATTTGGTTGCAATTTTTATATACATATATTTACATTGGTGCATGCTTTTAATCATAATTAAGGTTCAGTGCAGGAGAATTTGCCGATGATCCTCAATGTTCTCTGCCTCCTGAGCAGACCACAGAGACCAGCTTGTGGGAAAGGCTTGGTAAAGCTGCTATGTTGGACATTGAGTCAAGCTCCTTCTCTTGGGACATGCTTTCTTCGCTTCACCACACCGAACATGGTAGTAGCACTGAACATTCCGAGGATGAAATGAACAAAGCCCTTGAGGTATGTGATCTGCTTTGCTACATTATATACATTGATATTTTGTCTGAATTTATGTCAGTGTGTCAGAATTTGAAGAATGAGCTTCCATTGAAAAGGATATTTGAGAAGAAGTATGTACAAATTTGTTTATTTGCTTATCTGCTTCCTCAGTTTCTCTTCAGTTGTGTGCATATAGGTCACTGTAAATTCTGGGGGAGTTGTCTTCTTTGCCCTATTCAACCAGCCTGGGAATGGTGATGATTCTCCAAAGGAAGCAGCAGCTGTGATAAAGATATCATCATCAAGGATGGCCACACAATCGGAACGCCTTGGCTACGAATTTGCAAAGTGGTTAGGTGTTCGAACTCCACAGGTTGCTCCTTGTTGCTACTGTAGTTGTGCGAAATCTACCATCTCAGGCAATTAGGCCATCCTTGGCTGAAGTAATTCTGTTGGAAATTCCCTCTTCATGAAATGTGTTTTGTTGATATAATGCAGGCTAGAGTCATCCATAATTCCAGCCCAGAGTGGCTCCAAATTAAGGAAGCTGCAGAGAAAGCAAGAAATGCAGCAAGTTCAGAAGGAGATGAAGTTGGTGGAATGACTTGTTTAGAACTTTTGGAAGCACTTGAACTTAGCCGATGCCTTTTTTTTCTGAGGTGCAACTGGAACTTGGATTACTTGTGAATTAGATGTTAGTGTGGCAGCATGGAATATCTGTGCTTCCTTAGGAGGCAATGAGTCAATGAAAAATAACTTGCACCTTGTTAAGTACTTGTTCACCTAATCACAATCTTTCCAAGGGTAGGTTCATTTGACTCAGTTGAGTGACTCCACACACTACTGTTCAGCCGGTTAGGATAATCGATGATCATTTTCATATGCACTCTATTAGTCTTTTAGGTGGCTAGGGTTTTGTGAGTGTGACTGAGCTGAGTGTCTTAGTGCACTCAGTTATCAAGGTGGTCTTTTTCTTTCATTTGAACTTGAACTTAAAAGGAGCTTATTCAGAATATGTATAAGTAAAATTAGGTAATAACTTATTGGTTTATTTTCCCGTTTGGGTCAACTGGTTTGTTATCCAACTTCTCTGCATGTGCACAACTGGTTTCTTTGCTCCCCTTTGCCCATGTATCCTATTGATAGTTTGTGTTTTGACCTTAAGCCAGCTATCCTTGTGCCTAAGTTGACACCACAAAATCTTCAAAAAGTTGGACAATTCCTACACTTGGAGAATCACTCACACCCAACACCCATGCCGAGTCCATTTCATAGTTGACTGCAAATTACCAGGGGGATTTTTATTTGTCTTGATGCATGGGACTGAAAAATATTTTTAGAAGATAACTTTTTTTTCCCCACTTATTTGATGTTGTGAGGATTGATTTTTTTTTTTTTTTTTTTTTTTTTTTTTTTTTTTTTTTTTAAGTTACGTGCATGGATCTCCCTTAATGGAGTGCTCAAGTGCATTTGAGTCTCAGGAATATTCTGAAAAAACAGCAGCAGCTCTAGGCCGGGTCTTGTTATTGGACCTTGTTATTAGAAATGAAGATAGACTCCCTTGCCGTCAGCTCAGGTGGCGTGGCAATTCTGCAAATTTGTTGTTGGCCGATAGAACGGCCTCTGCAAATATGGATGCACTAGAGGAAACATATGACTCTGCAATAAAGCGATCCAGACCAAGGGTGGTTGGAGCATTTCCAAAAGAGAGAAGGGCAACTTCTGTTGATAGCAGATTGAGCCTTCTTAATTCAGGATTGGTATCACAGGCCTCTGGTCTTTCTGATATCATAGAATCACCAAAATCTAGTGAGAAGAGCCTAAGAAGTCAATCATCAGATTTATCCTTCTGTTCTGATGTCCACATTGTGGCTATTGACTCTGGTGTCCCTCGTCGGCCTCCTGCTGGAAAACGTGCAAATGACCAGGCAAATTATCCTAAGTTAGTTGAGTTACTACTTAATAGCTCTGAATACTCCTCTAATCTATTATATGACATATCAGGAGGGAAATTAGGATCCCCTCCATCAGAAGATACAAATGTAGCATCTGATCCATGGACAAATGAAATGACTTACATTGTTCATGAATTCCGTAATGGGTTCCGCGCTGCTCTTAGGGATCTACAGGGGTTTCAGATATTCATGCTCACACTTCACCAAAAACTGGAATGCTTGTTACGAGCATTTTTGAATATTATAAATAAAATGTCCTCGGGGGAGTCTGACAAAGAGGATTTAGTGGTTCCTGGGTCACCCTTGAGTAAGGAACGATTTATCAATGATCCAGAATTTATTGAATCAGAATTGCAGAGAACTGCTTCAAAGTCATCATCTTCAGGAAATAAAGAAAGCTCAGGCTCCAGCTCTCCCGTGACAAGAGAAAATTGGCATGGAAAGTTTCCCAAAGGAAGTGGGGAGCCTGTTCGTAGCCTGCGTTTGACAGCAAAGTTGCGTGACTTCCAGAAATTTGCCAAGGTTGGTTATACACTTCTAGCAAACTGAATTTGGTGGATAAATTATATCTTTTTAGTATAAATTAATTTATTCATGGCACAAAGCTGATATCTAACTTTAATATTATTGTCATCATTATCATCATTATCATCATCATCATTTAGGATGAATGAGAGATATTTATTAAAGAAACAATTCAAGAATCATTTCACAGAAAACCAACAGACTAGCTGTGCACCAGCAAGTCAGCTGACTCAGGGTCAGGTCAGGACTCGGGAACCAGACTTCCAGAATTTAAATTCTAAAAACAGAATATGCTATTCCTCAATTTAACACAACATCTTGTTTGAAAAAGAGCTCTTGACTAGCTTTGTCACTAATTTTTTGTCTACCTAATGCTCTATTGTTTGATTTTGTTCTCTCTATGCTCAGGTTGATGCTGAATCAAACAAAGACTTGGAACAGTGGAATGAAATGCTAAGAAATGATGCTGTTAGACTCTGCCTGGAGAACAATTTCAATACAGGGTTTTTCGAGGGTAGTGATAATAATTGTGTTATTGATGCTTACGAATTGAAGGTATTATTGCACTTAATTTTATTTCTGTTCAGAAACAAAACTATATATGCAGTTTTTTATTTTATTTTTTTGTAAAAGAAGGGGGGGGGGGTGTGGGGGGGGGATGCATTTTTACAAAGAGAATAACGTTCCGTTTTTCCTTAAATTTGAACTTTCAGGTCAGACTGGAGCACATTCTTGAGAGAATTGCATTGATATCTGAGGCTGCAAATACAGAGAGGCCATCTTCAGTTACAAGTAGCCTATTCATTGGAGGTTCCTTGGCTGCAAGATCTGTATTCACACTGCAACATTTAGGAATTACTCATATATTGTGTTTGTGCTCAAATGAAATTGGACAGTCAGATTCTCAGTTTCCTGATCTGTTTGAATACAGAAATTTTTCTGTGAGGGCTTTTTCCTTTCTTATCCATTCCCATTTTATATGAAGAATGGTACCAGCTCATTCTGCACTTCAAGCTAGCTGCTATTTCATAAATCAATTTCCAACTGATTGTATCACCTGCCATATGAACAGATATGTGACAGTGAAGACGCAAACATTAGCAGCATCTTTGAAGAAGCTTCCAATTTTATTGATCATGTTGAGCAAATAGGTGGGAGAGTTCTAGTTCATTGCTTTGAAGGGAGAAGTAGAAGTGCCACATTGGTGATAGCTTACTTAATGCTCAGGAAGTAAGTGAAAATTACAATTTTCATGTTACTTTAGGTATGTAAATGGGCAAAATTTAGGTACACTTCTTTAAGTATTATACCTTAAAATCAATCATGTGGTTGTATTGACTAATGTCACACAAACAATGTTGTACACTTTTTCCAAAAGACAGTTAAATTTAAACATGTGGTTCTTTGGTCAGTGCAACCACATGATTGAATTTACTTGGGGAACTTAGGGTATAACACCTAAAGAATTTTGCCTAAGTTTTTTTTATGTAAATTTAATTGATATGGAACCTCCCCAATGGTAGACTTCAGACCTCAACCAGCTGCTACATTGGATATTTCATACATGTAATCTCCTTGTTGGAAATGAAATATGATTTTCTAGATCTCCAAAGAAATATTCTATTATTGAATGCTCTTTGTTTCTATGATGTAGGAACTTAACTTTGTTAGAAGCATGGAACGGCCTCAAACGAGTTCACCGCCGAGCCCAGCCTAATGATGGGTTTGCTAAGGTCCTATTGGATCTGGATCGGAAACTACATGGTAAGGTTTCCATGGAGTGGCAAAAACGAAAGCCAACAATGAAAGTTTGCCCCATTTGTGGGAAGAATGCTGGTCTCAGCAGCAGCTCACTTAAGCTTCATTTGCAGAAATCACACAAGAAGCTGTCATCAAGGAGTGTGGACAGTGCCATGAACATGGAAATACTAAAGACTTTGACAGCACTGAAAATTAGCCGTGGTGGGAGTGTCAGCCCTACACACAGGCAATCTCACTCAGTAATGGATGATTTAGCTTAGCAATTGCCTTCATATCAACATGAGGAAAATATGGAGAAATTCTGAGGATCGTTGCTCTTCTTAAACCATGAACTCTACTAGACCAATTGTAAGTAGTAACAACACTCATTTTACAATTCTCTGCTACCTCTAAATATACGTACACAAGTGATCAGTTTATACAACAATTGCATCAGTGAAATGTACACCTGCCTCTATAACGTTCATTCTTGGAATCAAAATTCTTGCAGTGGCAATGGTATTGAGCGTAGAAAATCTCAGATGCAATATTTGCATAAACTGATCACTTGCATACATATTTTCAGAGATGGTAGAGAATTGTAAAATGAGCATTGTTACAGTTCAGAATTGATCTAGTAGAGTTCAGGTACATACAGAATTTTAGTTGTATGTGTAGGTACATCTAGGATTTTAGATGTATTACTATGTGTGGTACATACCTTATCAAGTGTAAGGATGCTAAATCATAATCATATAAATTAGTGATTTGTATATTTACAGGAACATTTCCAATACAAGTTCCATGTCATGCATCTTTTCATCTGTCTCTGCTTTGTGTTACAAAGCTAGGTATTTGCATGCATATCATGAGTCTTGGAGAATGATAACATGCCAAACTGCTTGGATTGGTTTAACCATATTGACCGTGACCTTGATACGAAGCCTATTAGCAAAATAGGCCCAAACTTCTGCATATATGTAGGCAGGGCTGGCTTTGGTGGGTTCTCTCCTTGAGAAGGCATTTTGTACACCTGACATATGTATCATCTCTTTTGCAAATATGTGGGTCACATACAATATAAGGTCCACATGTGAAAGGGATGATGCATACACTGGATGCATGAGCTAATTATTGTTTAGAACTCTACAAAAAATGATAGTGTAACACAAAACTAGGTGATAGCTTTAGGGCTTTTTGCTTTCCATAAAAAAAAGGGGGAAGTGGGTTTCTAGTTTGGTACCTACGTTATTGAGATGTTACTTTGTATGTCAACCAAAGTTTCAGACCTTTGCTATTGGCCAAATTCACGTTTCATTCTACAAAACACTAGAAACTCTAGCATTCCTTGAAAAATTACCTAAAAAAACATATGGGAAGGGCTTGTGTCCAGTGGAAGTTTCCATTGGACACGTTGGATTGTGGACACGAGTCCAGTGGAAACTTCCATTGGACACAAGCCACACCCAAAACATATTAAGTTTACATAAAATCAGTTAAAAGCAGTTTAGATACATATTTGTTTACTTCTATCTTTCACTTAAAAAAAGAAAAGAAGAGAGATTGATGTATTAGTATATTGGATATTTTTTAATTCCAGATTTAGTTTTTTTCCCCTTTCAAATGGACAAATTACTTAGAGCTATTGTCAAACAAAATTAAGTACTACAAAGATCTTGATAGCTTTTTGGTTTTAATTTTAACTCATAAACCTAGTTTTAGACTTTTGTTTTAACCTATCAACTTCGGTTCATAGTTAGTAGAATATGCATACTATACCATATATTGCATGCATACATAATTTAAAAATAAATAAATAAATTTCTGTTTATCTTTCAAAACATAATACTCTGAAAATATACGTTTCTTTATCATTAAATGTACAAAAACGTATTAAATATTCTCCTATTAAACTTGTAAAAAACAATTCAACTTGATTTTCAACACTTTTATTAGAATATTTATATATTTATATATTTTTATATAAGGCAATAAAAATATCAAAATTAATATTTTTAGTTACATGCTTTACTATTTATATTCAAACCTCAATATTTTCATTTTAGATTATAATGTAAATATGATACTAAATTTAAATATAATATAAGAAATAACTAAACATATAATGTCGTTGTTTGAGTTCCAAATTTTTCAATCAAATTCATAATATACTCAAACCTACGTTTATTTACATTTTTTTATACAATATTTTTACAACATATTTTATAATCTTGAACCAAATAAAACATGTACGTATTCCATACCATATATATTATGTCCCATCATCCCATGTTTTACTAACTATGCTTTGATTTTAACACATAATAAATTGGGTATATGTATGTTTGTATCTAGACTATGCTAAAATTGTTTTCTTTTAATAGAATCTGCGCTAGCCGAGCAATTTCCAGGAGCTTTATAACTTAGTGGTATTGCATGTTCTTTTTTATGAGAAACAATGTTCGAATTCCCTCTCTTCCATCTCTTACATGGTCATAACTATTGAATTATTTTAATATAAAAAAAATGGAGGTTTTCGGGTAAATTCCTTTAAATCAGTATGAAGCTCTTCTTAAACCATGCAAGGGGTGAATGTAATTCCCTCTACAATTGTATTGAGCATAAATAAACAACCTCATATGCAATAATTGCATAAATTGATGGCTTAGGTACATATATTCAGAGATAGTAAAAAATTCTAAAATGAGTGTAATTACAACTAAGAATCGGTCCTAGTATAAGCTTATTGAGTGAAAAATGCTCAATTGTAATCATATAGATTAGTGATTTGCATATTTACAGAACATTTGTAGTGAAACTTGCTTGCCATGCATCTTTTCACCTGTCTTTGGCTTATTTAATAAGGCTAGGCACTCTCCTTTAAGACATACTAGCCTCTAAGCACGCGCTCATGCGCGTGCTCAGAGGCTCTTCTATTTTTTGGATAAGGGTTAATTTAGAGCATTTATTATAATTTGGGATTACTTTATTTTCCAATCACAAAAAAATCTAGGGGTGTGATTGGAAAATTATTTCTCCACACATGACACTCATCACACCCCTAGGTTTTTTTTGTGATTGGAAAATATAGTAATCCCAAATTATAATAAATACTCTAAATTAACCCTTACCCAAAAAATAGAAGAGCCTCTGAGCACGCGCGTGAGCACGTGCTTAGAGGCTAGTTCTATGTAATTTTTGTTCCTCTCCGGTGGATATACTATTGGTTCATGAAATGGCATTACTATCTTTTGGTAAGCTTTACAATATTGAGAATTTGTTATATTCCATAATTGCCTAAGATCATTTATTTATTGATTTATAAAGCTTAATTGGTTTTTTAGGCAGTGGGGTATTGAATTCTGATGGCAAATTTGTGTTTTTGGTTATGTTGGTACTAAACATAGGCTCATGTATATCTCACGTTTTCCTCTTCTTTTTTCTTCTTTTTTTATTTTTTTATTTTAAATCTCTTCCATATTTTCGAAAAAAAAGACTCCTACAATAAAACTACTACTATAATTATTTTACTGCACATAATACTCATCACACCCCTAGGTTTTTTTTTTTTTTTTTTTTTTTTTTTTTGTAATTAGAAAATGCAGTAATCCCAAATTATAATAAATGCTCTAAATTAACCCTTACCCAAAAAATAGAAGAGCCTTTGAGCATGCGCGTGCTCAGAGGCTAGTATAATGTAAATATCCTTAATCCAATACTAAAATATTTGTAATTTTTTTTTATTACTTTAAAGCCTACAAAGCATTTACTATTCAAGCAAAAAATAAAAAAGCCTGAATACAATTTATGTTCCTTGTAATTAGAATATAGAATCTATAGATAACAAATCCAAAGAAAGGGGTTTCCGTATAGCCTAACCCATTATGTATGTTGCGGGTTCTTTAGACAGTGGCTTCAAATTTGGGAAGAAATAGACCATTCCATTCCTTATGTGGATAGAATTGATCACTTGACTTAGCATCCACTCCACGTGTGTTGTATTTGGTAGCTTTAATCCCTTGTTTACGGGCATCAAGGAACTCAAAATTAAGTTTCTTTCTTGTTGAAACTTGAAAATAGTATAACAAAGTAGCACAAAGGAAAATGTGGGTGTGTAAAAGATTTGTTAAATTTCTTTTGAAAATTTGAAATTTACCAAAAAAAAAAAAAATGTTCATGGACACCCTGGTTTTTTGGAGCCATAATTTGCTAATAAAATTGTATAAGAAATTCTAAAATCTAAAATAAAAAAAATAAAAAATAAAAAAGGAAATAGGAAAAAAAAACTCTAAGGTATAGATATAGACATGAATATCAATCCACCGAATTGTTGATCCTTACTTAGCCGAGTGCAAGACATTGATCCATTACCAGAAGACCTTATCTATGCAAATCTTCTACAAAATACACAAAACCAACATACAAAATCAACATGCCATAATTTGCTGATAGAATTATATAAGAATTTGTAAAAAAAAAAATTAAAAAAAAAAAAAAAAAAAAAAAAGGATTTGGCCGCAATAAGGCAGTAAACAAAAAACTAAAAATTTAAAAAAAAACATATGAGAGAGAGAGAGAGAGAGAGAGATGCCTAGCATATAAATGAGATACACCAACAACTGTATCAAATTTTTGCCAATAAATTTCCACCTACACACCACCAAATTGAAACAAATAAATAAATCACAACCTATGATAATCACAACACATAAAAACTAAAATGTCAATAATAGAATACATAAGGAAAGATACCAATCTTTTATTTTTCTGGTTTGATACCAGACCTCTAGGGCTCTTAACGTATCAAAGACTATTTTTCTTTTCTTTTTTTTCTTTTTTTTGAATTTGAATTTGCTTAAAAGATGGGATGTGAGGATAAGAATGGATAAAGTCAAATAAAATTGTAACTGCTAGACTCCTAACTGTTTGATAATAATGGGGAGTTAATTTTTATTTTATTTTATTTATTTATTTTATATGAGGGGAGTTTACACTTGTACGTGGGTGAAAGAGGGGGTGAATTTTCTTTTTTATTTTTTTATTTTTTTTGAGAAGAGAGTGGATGAATATTCAGTAGAGTGTTTTTTTATTGTTCAAAAGATAATTGTTTTGATAATTGTATGGATTGAGATAAGAATTGTGGTAACATTTACTTTTATTTTTTTGTATAAAAATAATTGAAGTATTTGAATTTTAATAGACAACAAATTAATACACATAAGAATCAATCATTTGAATATAAATGGGTGGTAAAAATAACAGTTTTTTTTTTTTTTTCCTTTATGCGTGAAGGATTTTCTTTTTTCTTTTGTACTGATTTGATTTTGGAGCGCAACTAATACATTTTGAATGAGAAGTTATTTTATTTTATTTTTTTTTAGGATATTGGGAAGTTGTTCCTTCTCAAAAAAGCGTGTAATACCCTCAAAAATAAAAAAGTAGCGTAAATTCCTATTAAAAATAAATAAATAAAAAAGAGTTTGTGTTAGTTTTAAATTGAGAAACAAATTAAATAGTGTAACGTAAATTCCTAAAAATTAAACAAACACCAAACTCAAGCAACACAATCTTCATTCAAAAAAGAAACAACACAATCCATTAAAGCAATTCTCCACATTTTTAAGTCTAAACATAAACTTTTACGCAGTACATCAACTTTACCAAACACAAAAAGAAGTTTTGAAGAATCACAAACTTACCTATACACCTCTCTTGTGTGCTCCATGTGTTGGGGGCGTCAAGCTCTTCGTACATGGCATAATTAATCCTATAAAACAAAAGGCAAAAGGCAAACAATCAGCAACAAAGTTTAAGCATACGAAATCCAATTAAGCCAATTTCAATCCAAATTCTCAAATAGCAACACCTACAATAAGTAAATATATCACTGCCATTACGATTTCTCTCTCGTAAACCTCTCTAATTCTCTCCTTATCCCCTAAAAAAAAGAAGAAGCATAAATTCCTACATCTAAAAGAAGAAGAAGCGTAAAGATAATAGTGGTTTGTTATCAAAGAGTTTGTGTTTGATTTAAATTGGAAAACCAAGTAGCATAATCCCCTAAAAAAAGAAGAGTAAATTCCTACCCCTAAAAAAAAGCGTAAATTCTTATTATTATTATTATAAAAAATTAAAAAAAAAAAAAAAAAACCAAGTAGCATAGTAAATTCCAAAAAAAAAAAAAAAAAAAAAAAAAACAAAAGAGAGTTTGCAAAAAGAAAAAGAAAGAGCCCTAACCAATATCCTTTCTCAAGCCGCCAATTCAAGCACAAACCCTCTTGTTTGAAACATGGGTAATAAGCAACTGCCAAACACCTTTTGAATCCCTAATCACATTCACCCACAGCCCACGGGTAAGTACTTGGCAACCATGGTAGGTAAGAACTCAAAAAAAGTCAATGATAAACAAAAAAAAAAAAGGAACTTACAAAAGATGGAACCTGAAAAGCTGTTGGAGTCTCAAATCTAAAAGAAAAAGAAGAAAGAAAAGGATGTAGAGTTAAATTGAATGTCTACAACATGAAGGAACCATTTATTTCAAAATTACATTTAAAAAAAAAGAAGAAGAAGAAAAAAAAAGAGTTAACATGATACATATAAGGGAAAAAAAAATAGAACTTAAAGAAAGTCAATCATAAATAAAAGAAAAGAAAACAAAGAGGAACTTGCAAAAAATAGAACCTGAAAACTAAATGTCTTCAATCTAAAGAAGAATGAGAGAGAGAAAGTGAGATAGAAACTGCAAAGTGTACGTGAGTTTGTAGTTTTAAAGTGTAGGAGTTTTAATTTACATATCGATCCCCGGTAGTTGAAAACTTGTAAGTGGGTATGATGAGGGTATCTTAGGCATGAAAAATGTGGAATCCAAACAGGGGAAGCCCCTTAAATAGTAGTATAGATATATCATATGCATAAGATATTCTCTCCTTGAAGAATGATATCATGCCAAACTACTTGGGAGTGGTTTAAGCCTATTAGCAAAATAGGGCCCATACTTTTGCATATATGTAGGCAGGTTGCCTATGCATGCTCTCCACAAAAAATGACATTGTTAGTTTTACTAAGTGCCCGTCTGTTTGCACTTTCTTCTGGCAAAAAGCGCTTTTTGAAACCAAAAAAATAATATATGCATTTGGTAAGGTTTTAAAGGCAGATTTTTTTTAAAAACTGCGTTTTGAAATGTGAAGGTCAATGCAAGTTCTAAAAAGTAGCTCTTCAGAACCTTTTGCAAAAGTCAATACGTGTTCATAAATATCACTGTTAGAGGTTGTGTTCAGTTACCAAATTGCCAAAATATTTTATTGAAAACCCAAGTTTACCCTTTGATAAATCGAAGGATAACACCTCTCTAGAGCTTACCTCACGCTAGATTCCTCTCATCTCTTTGCTCTGCTACAGAACAAGCCTCTTTGTGTTGCTGTAGGTAAAAGTCTCTCTTGCCTTTGTCATCCGTCGGCGATCTTCTTCCTCTTCTTCTTCTTTCTTCTTCTCCTCTGTATATATATATATTTTTAATTTTATTTATGTCTATATCTGACCTGAGAAAAACATTTTGAAAAAAGAAAAAAAGTTTCTTTCTCAAAAAACACAATATCAAAAAGTTGAACCAAACTCATCTTCACTTAGGATTGAAAAAAAAGTGGGAAGGGGGGGAGGGGGTTTCTTTTTCTTTTTTCTTTTTTGGTAATGGGGGTTTCTTAGACCTATGTTATTGAGATAATATAATTTATTTATATTATTTTGATAACAAAAAAAAAAAAGGTGATTGTTTTGTGCTCAAACTACTTATGCTGAGTTAATCCAAACTACACGACAATTTAATCAAGTTGTTGTATCCAGATAACAAATTTAATAGAACCTATTGTATCTAGATGACAAATGTAAATGAATTAAAATTTTCATGCCCATTGGGTTAAAGTATAACTTTAAGCAACATTCCATCACTCAATATTTCTTTATTGGATGCAAATTTTAATAAATTCACTATTGAATTAGATTTTTTTTCTTATATTCTACATGCCTACAAAATTTCAAGATGATCTAAAATCGATAACCATGCCATGTGTTTACATCTTAAGTTTTTGTATTTAAAGTTGTGCATAAAAGATAGGCTTGTAAATTGAATAGTAAATGACATCCGATTAGCACAAAATTTAGTATACATTTTAAGAACATAAAATCCAACATTATTATTTTAAAAATATTAATTTAATAAGAAATTATTAGAAGGTAACATTACTTCGAGTTACACCAAGTGTAACTTAAACCCAACCCCTCTCTCTCTCTCTCTCTCTCATATAAACTTAAAACTGCGGGCAAAATAGAAACCCTTGTACATTATCAAAACCAATGATAACAAGAACTCATTCAACACGTCCATATGGTTAATCCATTCTAAGAGGTCAATATTAGATTCTGATCATCATATCCAAAGATATCATAGTACTGTAAAAACAAATAATCTTTAACATCGTTACATTTTTATTATAAAAAATATTCTGCAAAACTAGCACTACCAAGTACCAACACCTTACAACCTGAGAATGACCCATGCCATGCGTGGTGTTTGAAGCAATGACAAATACAACCTAGAAAAAGCCAGGCGCCAGCAATTAACCCAACATTTTCCGATTCCACTTTCAAGTATTCTTTTCATAAAAAGAGACTACAACTATAGTTCAAAATGAGAAGTACAAACAACATATTGGTAAAGTTTACTAAATAATGAAGGCCTATTTTACACTGGAATTGGCTCGGGCTCTGGTAATGATTCGGGGGAGCCACTGCTACCTTTGAGGACAGTCACGTTGCCATCAGAATCAACATCCACAATAACTGAATCACCCTCTTTGATCTCTCTAGCAAGCATCTTCTCTGCCATGCTGTCCTCCAACAGTCTCATTATGGCTCTCCTCAGAGGCCTAGCCCCATAGCTTGGGTTATACCCTTCGTCAACCACTCTATCTCTAAATCTCTCCGTCACCTGAAGCTCTATTTCTTTGGTCTTCAGCCTCTCAAAGACCTCTTTCAGCATAATATCGGCTATATCCTTTACCTCCAGCTTTGTGAGCTGCCTAAAGACAATCATTTCATCCAACCTGTTCAAAAACTCTGGCCTAAAATATTGTTTCAATTCCTCAGTCACCAAGCTCTTGATTCGGTTATAACTGCTATCCTTCTCATCGTAATCAAGATCAAATCCTATTCGGCGGCCTCCTTTCTCAATTACACTACTGCCAACATTTGACGTCATTATCAAAAGAGTATTCTTGAAGTCCACAGTTCTGCCCTTGCTATCTGTCAACCTTCCATCTTCGAGAATTTGAAGCATCATGTTGAAGACATCAGGATGGGCCTTCTCAATTTCATCAAACAATACCACAGTGTAAGGACGGCGTCGAACAGCCTCAGTCAACTGACCTCCCTCAGTGTAACCGACATAACCAGGGGGGGATCCAATTAGCTTGGAGACGGTATGTCTTTCCATAAATTCACTCATATCAAGCCTAATCATGGCTTCTTCAGAGCCAAAGTAGTAAGCAGCCAACGCTTTTGCCAGCTCAGACTTTCCTACACCAGTTGGACCTGAAAAGATGAAACTAGCAATTGGACGGTTAGGATTCTTGAGACCAACACGGGCACGGCGAATGGCACGGCTGATGGCCTTGACTGCTTCATCCTGACCAATGACCCGCTTATGGAGGGTCTCTTCCATCTTGAGGAGGCGGTCAGATTCATCTGTTGAGACTTTCTCAACAGGAATGCCTGTCCAAGAGGAGACAATATGTTGAATATCCAGCTCAGTCACCAGTGGACCTACATCCCCAGCCTCAGTCTCTGCCTTTGACATTTCCTTGCCTTTATCTACAAGAGCTGATATTTGTGCCTTAAGGTCCATTTCTCTATCACGTAACTCTCCAGCCTGTTCAAGATTTTGTGCAATGTTATCTAAGGTGAAGCCAAGAAAGAAAAACCAGTAGACAAAACATTTTAAAGGTTTTATAAGTTAGAAACCTCAAATATTCCATTACTATAACAAAGACTTCTAAGAAAACAACCCTTCAATTATTCAATCTCTCTCACATATTAATTATGCTGATAAATCCTAGTACAATTTTGTTTCTTGACGAGTATAAATGGCCAGTGAGCTTTGACTCAAATGGCACTTCCTCCTCCCACAAGAAGGGTGGAGTTTGTGTGGTGAGTTTAAATGTCACTAGCTGTGCATGTAACAGCCATGTAACTTACTGATTAAAAAAATGGTTATATATTCAATTTGGTTCACCATCTTTAGGGAAATAGTTGCAATATGTGCAGTCCTCTAGAAAATATGCAAAACTAAGAAACCAGAATCCTGAACTCTGTATTTGCAATATGTACCTTCTCAAAGTCTTGGCTGCGAACAGCTTCATTCTTTTCTTTTGTGATCTGCCTGAGCTCTTTCTCAAGTTCTCTAGCTTCCTCTGGTAGCTGCAAAGAAATTATGTCCCCAATCAACACAGAATGAGTGGAAAACAGGATGTATAGTAACAGATACGATTTATAGGCCATACCTGTGCATGACGCAGACGAACTCGAGAACCAGCTTCATCAATCAAGTCAATTGCTTTATCAGGGAGGAAACGATCACTGAAGAGACAAAACATATGTCAAAAATAAAACAAGAAATACATAAGGCAATATAAATGTAATCGGCAGCATTGTGAAGGTACTAAGCTGGCCACCACATACTATGGAAGCTAAATTCTCAATTTCAGAATGAGAATTACACAACTCAGAAGTAGAAATTCTAAACCATAAAACACATTGCATGTCCAAAATAAATTTTTGTGCCTAATTGTGCTACATAACTTGAGAGGAATTTTAAGCATGAATGAAACCCATTCCACCAGATTCCCTCAGTCCTTTTCATCCTTGGTTACATTGGTAAAAATATAGAATTTGGGTCCTTAATTCTGTAGAAAACTTCCACAATCAAATAAAAGCATTTAATAAAAATCATAAGATACAGTGATTCCCTTAAAGGGTCTCTTGAACTGTTGTGTTTTGTAATTTCGTTCCCATATTTGTCTCTAAAGTAACAGTAGCTAGTGGAACCTTATCAGTTGGGCTACTTATCCCCAACACAACACGGCAGTTTACTAAAAGACCTAGATTAATCAGCAGTAAAAAATAAAATAAAATAAAAAGAAGAGTTTGGTCAGTCCCATGTGATGATGGCACCACATCAATCAAGCAGTAAAGCATATGCTGGCAACAATGCTTCCCACAAAGCTTGATAACTTATTAGCTTTTGGAGAGGAAAGGAGAAAAGGGAAAACAAGACAGAGGAAACTGCAATTCAAATGCTAAGAATTTGAACTTAAATAGAAAATCTGTAAGTTTTGAAGGAACTCCAGAAATAAGCTACTTCCAATTGGTGATCCTATAACAATGCCATCTCTATGTAATGTAGTTGCTTAAATTGACGTTATTTCAAGCACTCAACTCTAAAATTTCTTTTGCATACTCATTAGCTGATGTCTCCAAATAAAAATAAAACAAACTGTGTTAAATATCATGGTGAAGTATGATGTATTATCTACCACAACATTTCAGGGAACATAACATCATATTTAAATTTGAAAGTGCAAAGCAAGATGGTAAACAAACCTGATGTACTGATATGATAGCTGTGCAGCAGATACAAGTGCTTCATCTGTGTAACGGAGCTTGTGATGAATCTCATATCGCTCCCGAAGCCCCTTCAAAATCTGTATGGTTTCATCCACAGTTGGTTCAGGCACTTTGACCGGCTGGAAACGTCTTTCCAAAGCTGGATCCTTCTCGATGTGCTTTCTGTATTCATCTAGTGTTGTAGCTCCAATGCACTGCGATAACAGAGATGAAACTAGATGAGACTATTTGTCTATAAATCCAAGATATAGAAACTGTAAAGCCAATTTGACCACACTAACAAACTTGGGAGGAAGCACATAGTGACTAATCCAATCTGACTATTTAAAACTCCTATAATAGTTGAAGTTTCGTCAATTTCACCTTTTGCAATCAATCAAAAAGGAAAAAAATGCAAAATCCTAGCATAAATAGAAATCCCAAAACATGATGATAAGCTACTTTGACCACAAAGACTAATTTGGAAGGAAGGACAATGAGACTAATCAATATGAATTAGTTAAATCTCTAGTAATAATTGAAGTTCACATGTCCAGAATCTACAAATTTATTTAGCCATTTTGAGAATAGGATGTAGAAAAGTGAATCTTTTCCACCTCTTTCACAACCCAACCTTTTGCACTCAATCAACTAGGCAAAATAGAAAACCCCAACAACAGTGACAATGAGTTGCTGGCTACATCGAGTATGCTACTGGTATGTTGGGCAATGAAATTCTAAATCATCTAAAAGATACAAACTTCACAGTCCAGAAACCAAACCCAGTTGAAAATCTCATAGAGGTCAAGTACACATGAATCAAAATGGTCATTAAAGGAAAACCAAAGGGTCAGCACAATGCATAGGCAGTAGCACATAATTGTAGAACTGTAACTACAACATCTACACATGATAGGCAATATTGAAGAGGTAGGCAATGCTAAAATAGTCAATGTTATTTAATCCGAAGCTTAAACCTACACATACAGGTAATGCTTACGCCTCCAAGGGACCATCAATTTATAGTTGCATTCTCAAATTAATATTTCATAGCACCAGGGAACAAAAACAATACATCTATTAAGTTTCTTTTAGGTAAAAAATTACCTGCAGTTCACCTCTTGCAAGAGCTGGTTTCAATATGTTTGCAGCATCAATTGCTCCTTCTGCTGCTCCAGCTCCAATTAAAGTATGCACTTCATCAATAAACAATATTATCTCGTCACTTTGTTTGATTTCCTCCATTAACTTCTTTAATCGTTCCTCAAACTCTCCACGATATTTTGTACCAGCAACTAGAAGACCCATGTCCAAGGTTATAACCTAAATCACACAAAAGAAAAAAAAAAAAAAAAACATATATGGTTATGTTGTTTTTAAAATAAAGGGGTGATGAAAAAACAAGGTTAGCTTCTTGAAATGTATCAATGAATTTCAAATGAAATACCCATGTGAAATCCAAGTCCATATTCATTGATTCATAAAATGTTAAATGACAAAATTAATACACTTCAAATCATTTGCAGGCTTTCTCTTTTACTAACTTATAAGTAGCCACAGAAATTAAAAGGCAATACAAAGATAATTCAAAAACAAAACAAAGAGCCACTGTGTAAATCAATATGAAAAAGATAGAAATAGTTGAGAATATCTGCATTAAATTCTTTTCGTATAGATAATTAATAATTTCTGAACCTTGTTAACATTAAAGTCAACTTATAATTACCTTCTTCCCCTCTATAGTTTCAGGAACATCACCAGTTGCAATTCTTTGAGCAAGCCCTTCTGCGATTGCTGTTTTCCCAACTCCAGGTTCTCCAATAAGACATGGATTGTTTTTGGTTCGACGCCCCAAAATTTGGGTGACACGTTCTATTTGTGCCTGCCTACCAATAACAGGATCCAATTTTCCCTGGAACACCAAGAAAAGAAATTAGAAACAAGCAATTATAGGGAAATATAGAGCAATCTCATGATATCACAAAGGAGATGAAAGAGTTATATAAATTACCTCCACTGCAAGCTTAGTCAGGTCAGTCCCATATTCGTCCAGGGTTGGCATCTTATTGCCACTACTTCCTCCTGCAACACCAGCGGCAACAGCTTCTGGGCTCTCACCAACCATTCGAATAACCTGCTCACTCCAATTGAAGTTTTCTTATGGTTAGTTTTCTTCTTGAAATAAGGTGAAGGAATTCCTAAAGAACATACAAAAAGGCCTTTGATGCAAATGAGCATGTAAAGCTTGCCTGGGTGCGAATGTTACTCGGGTCAGCACCTAGATTTTCAAGAACACGAGCTGCAACACCCTCACCCTCACGAAGAAGTCCCAGAAGCAAATGCTCAGATCCAATATAGTTATGGCCTGATAAGTTCAGAAAAGATAGATTTTTCAGAAAGCTTAAAATTAATCTAGCAAAGAAGTAGTTGCTAATCACAGGCATACATAGAAAACCCCAAACCCCATTAGACAATCAACTTAAGACAAGAAAAATAGGTTCTTGGCTATTTGTTCCCAAAAAATTCACATACATAATTTCTTCTCCTTTTGGTATAACTCATGTTAATCAGCTGACGATTTGAGTATGATTGCACTTCAAAAATAAAAGGCCTGTCCTATGTTAAGGTTTTTCAAATTGGATGATAAAGGTTTTCTGACTGAAGTTTATGTCGATACTTACAGCCACATCCATTTCCAAATGGCCTGTACTATGTTAAGGTTTTTCAAATTGGATGATAACAGGTTTTCTGACTGAAGTTTATGTTGACACATACAGCCACATCCATTTCCAAAGTAATTGAGTTACTGATATATGTAAAAATCACTACAAATAAATACATATGACAAAAAGAAAGATAAAATTGCATTTGTAAGGAGTAAATTCTTCCATGAAATTTATTTGTCACAAGATTTAAAGGTGCTATAAAAGAACCAAAGGAATAAATAAAAAATGCTACCAAGTTGGCGAGCTTCCTCTAGCGAGAGTTCCAAAACACGCTTTGCACGAGGAGTGAATGGAATCTCAACAGCAACAAATCCACTGCCCCTTCCGATAATTTTTTCCACTTCTACACGTGCATCTTTAAGATTGATCCCCATAGATTTAAGAACTTTAGCAGCAATGCCAGTGCCTTCACCAATAAGACCCAACAGGATCTGTTCTGTGCCAACAAAATTATGACCAAGCCGTCTAGCTTCCTCTTGTGCAAGCATAATTACTTTAATCGCTTTTTCTGTGAAGCGCTCAAACATGGCTCTAGCCACACATCTGCTACCCCTTCCTTGCCGAGAATTGATTGCAATTCTCACCTTAGAATGTAAATCTATCCCAGGCTTTACCAGAGTATCCAAAGCATTAACACTCCGCAATCCTGAGAAGCTTCCCATTCTCAATCCAGGTGCCTGTAAACTAGACATCATTTTGACGGACCTTTTTGCTTTTCCAAATCCTTTAGATTGGTTACGTCTCTGATTAGCAACTAAACCAGGGACATTAGCTGACTGAAGTAACACCCGAGCCATGATGCTGACCTACTACTCTGCATTTGTTAATGACACTTGTCAGTTGACAATTTCACACACACAAAATATAAGAGATTAGATTTTGCAAGGAAATTTCGAAGACCAATAATTGAGTTTACACAGGAACTCTCAAAATTCTGAACCAACAAGCAGCCAGTTTAGTAATGACTAATGTTAATTTAACATGAACATCAACTTGAATCCTAAAACATATCATATTTCGTTACTAGCAATCAAGTTTCTTTTGACAAATTGTGAGCTTATATCACCAAC
The DNA here is from genome assembly GCF_001633185.2 of Quercus lobata. Lineage (NCBI taxonomy): Eukaryota > Viridiplantae > Streptophyta > Magnoliopsida > Fagales > Fagaceae > Quercus > Quercus lobata. The sequence goes on along the minus strand of NC_044913.1, from coordinate 883,388 downwards.
AGAGTAATCCACTACAAAGCCATAACCGAAGCAGTTAAAACACATCAAATCACTCAGCATAACATATTTCAGCACACCAGAAAGTCTTTCTAAAAAAAAGTAAGGAGTAATATGAAACTACCATCAATAGGTTACAATAGTCAAATCCTTTTCTTATACAAGATAAGAAAACAACAACCAAGCCTTTGCCTCAAAATTTTGGGGTCAATTATAGATCATTGACAATCTAATATGGGTCAAAACTTTGGGGTCAAACTACCCAATTTATTATATTTAAAACAAAAGTTCTTAGTAAATGATAAGTGGAAAATGCTAGACTATAAGCATAAGAAAGTATCACCAAGACAACCAAAGCAAATAGAACGAATCCCGTACAGTTAGGTATAGATAATTAACAAAATCAAGGGACTAGATTTTAATCAAAAGTATATTACACCAATTGGGTCATCAAACATGTAATGCTTAACTAAATATAGAGTCATATATTACACACACACACAACAGCACAGGTGCAATCCAGTTCCAACTCAAACAACAAACACTCGAAATCAAAATTCAGATTAATGGGGTTGCTGCATCTATTAGATCATGAAGCTCAGAATCCACAAATAGCTCACTTTAACAAAACACCCAGAAACCCAAGTTTTAACCTTTTGGAAACTACAACTACCTTTCAGAACTAAACAACAACAACAACAAAATCAAGCAAAGCACCCACCAAAAAAAAAAAAAAAAAAGGCAAACCCAGCAAGCAAAGCTCAAATATTTACAAAAAGGCATAACATTTAACACAGAAAAACAAAAACCCAAATCCCTAATAACCCAAAAACCGCACAGTATCAATCAAACCCACCTAGATTTACAAAAAAAGCTCTCACCTTTACGGCTTTAACCCCTCAAATGAAACTCAATACTTCAAAAAAAAAGCTCAAAAAAAAAATCACAGAGAGAGAGAGAGAGAGAGAAAGAGAGAGACCTATAAGTGTTTTGTTTGGGAGAGAAAGGCAGACCCTCGTATTTGGTCGGCCAAGGAAACAGATGAGGTTTTTTGGAACTCAAAACACGCTTATTATTATTATCTGCTAATCTTATATTCTATGTTCCTAGTCTGCACGACACTCCACCGCTTTGTCATGCACCGCCTTTGTACGCAATAATTATACTTACAATGCTTAAGTTACAATCACTGCCGTTTAATTTGATTACTATTGCGTAGTCAAAAGGTGCTTTTTTTTTAAGTGGGGCCCATCAGTTTTATCTGTAAGTCAATGGTAAACTGCGTCGCAATCGTGTCCCTCTGATTTTTTTTTCAATGTATGTGATGATTTTGCCCTTTCGTCTCTACGCCCTGATTCGCCGCCAGATACTGATGAATAGAGTTGGCAAAAATTGGGTTTGTACATTGGATTTTACTGTCTATAGTCGCTGTGGAACAGCCGTATACGAGTCCGAGACCAGTTTTTGACATTCATTTTCTTTTCTTTTTTTAAATTATATGTATAGTGACACAAAAATAATTTCTTCGAAAAAAAAAAATCATTAGAGTGACAGGTTGTGATTAGCTTGAAAGGACCATTGCGAAGTATACACTACATGAGAACTAAATATAGGGAGATAAAGGAAAGGAGGCGTTTTAATTGCATGATTCGTACAAGAGTCTCTAATATTGACGGACACAATATAAAATAATGTTAGGAGCAGATCCATAAAAAGAAGAATATTAGGGTCATAATTGGAGTAATATACTCTCATATGGATTGCCAATTATAACATGTCATATCAATTGTTTTAAAAAGTAATTGTGAATTTTCTTTTGTCTTATTTTTACTAATCATAACTTATTGTGTGTACAAATTATGAATTTTTTTTCTGGTCTTTGGCGTTGTTTATTTTTTTTTCTTTGGTAGGTATGTCGTAGAAGTTTGGTATAGACAGAATTTTTGCTTGTTGGAGAAAACTTACAAAATGGGAAAATAAATAAATAAATAAAGTTGTGGACTTGTTGTAGATAGTAGGGCCTCACAACTAAGGCAAAAAATCAAATTGTAAAAATCTAAGTAGAAACAACTAAAATATCAAGCAGGAATTGGGTCCGCTATTCAACAACCTCCAAAATGGCCTTGTTGTCGATTTCACCACCGTTTTTTTCTTAGTGGTTCATTTTCTTTCTGATCGACAAACCTTAATCGAAATGAAAGACATTAGATACATATATCTCAAGCCCATGGGCTCGAGGCAAATCTATTGGACTGTCAGTTGAGAGAATTGAAAGAAAATCATGGTTGCAATGGGCAAATCACAACTTATATCAAAAGGCCTTATAGCTCAAGTCCAATGAGACCCCATGTAAATATCATGTCTTCTATGTGGGCCGGGACAGCTCAAGCCCAACAGTCTCAAATGAATGCTGTGGCCTTCATTAATGGCTTTTTTTATGCAGCAGCAATAGCAACAAACAGGATAAGATTGAATGGTGATGTACCATAGGAACATTGATATGTCTTTGTATGGCTGTGGCTCAAGGCAGGAAGTTCTAATTTATATGTGGTTCCAAAAATTTGGTTAAATAAAGTTGTTGTGCATACACTATAAAACCATTTGTTACTCTGAAAGGTGGCCATGCTTTCCAAATTTGATCCTGACTGTAGGAATTCACATGCATAGGATATGGAAGGATGATGAAATGAGCCCCAAGTTCAATGCATCCTCAAGTGAAAAATCGGCAACCCAGTTGTTTCATTTGATTCAAAATGCATGACTATAAATTGTTTTTTGTTTTTTGCTTTTGTTTTTGGTAGAAAGAGGAGAAGTATTTATTATAACAAAGTACTAATACATCAGCTTTGTCCGTGTACCAACCCAAATGGGTGTCTAGAAATAAAAGGTTTCATAGGGTGTAGGGCACTCTCTAGGAGTACCGAGTTGCAAAAAGTCTCATACATGTACAATATACAAAAGATGGACATTGGTTAATTTCTTCTAGTCTGCTTCATTGCTCCGTTCCCCTCTTGGCAAGTTCGTCTGCGACTCCATTAGCATTGCGGAAAATGTGATGTGGATGGATAATTCTTGGTTCAAGAGGGTCTTGCAATAAAAAAATTAGAGAATTCATATTTGGTGTCATGACACCATATGACATTAGCCAATTTATAACAAGAGTAGAGTCAATATCTAGATTTATTAATTTAAATCTTAATTCACATGCTAGATGAAGTACCTTCCTCTTGGAAACCAGCTTGCTCATTCCTTAGAAGAGCAGTTTTATCTGCAAATCTTGATGTATGGGTAGAAGATTTACCATCTAAGTTGGATGCTGTATTCCAAGTTTATTTAATTCATTTATAAAATGTTTCTTACAGGTTTCTCGAAAAAAAAAAAAAAAAAGAAAAGAAAAGAAAGATGAAGTCCCTCCCTAACATCCCATAATTCTGTAGAGTTATTAGTTGAAAACATGTTAGAGATATATTAGCCCATTAATATAGGTTCAATCCTAATTCTACTTTGTGTGCAAATTTGGGTGCAAGCTAAGTCTCCTACTTGTACTAAAAGTCTATTATTCTAAAGATTTAATATACTATATATACACATATTAGGGTTTATTGTAAAACAAAATTTATACTACAAACTCATATAATAAAGATGTAACCCTTAAGGATTTTTTCCGTCGAGATAGGTCATTAGGGCTAAACCAAGTTCAATGCCTCCCTTTAAGTGAAAAATCGGCAACCCAGTTGTTTCATTTGATTCAAAATGTATGGTTATTAGGCTTGTTCAAGAATATACCGGCATCGACAAAACCAGCCTGGCCGCACCGCCCCGTCCAGCTCAGGGCTCCACCAAAGTTTTTCGGCATGGTGGTCGACAGTAGATCTTCAGTACCAACGTCGGACCGGTGCGGCCATCGATGCCAAGATATGCACACTGACGAAGACCAAACCGACCCAAGCGTTTTATATATATGTTAATATGTATAAGAAGAGGCCTAACGTTCATCCATGAACAGGGTCGGCCTTATAAAAAAAAAGAAAAAACTTTGAATAAAAAAAAAGTTAATGTGTGTGAGCTACTTTTTTCAATCAAGATACGTGTGTGTGCGTGTGTTAGGAGGAATAGTGTGAGTGGTCTTGTCTAAGTAGCTCTAGTGTCTCCCACTTGCATTTTTTGAAAAAAAAAATATTAAAAAAAAAAAGTTGTATGGCCGTATGGGTTAGTGGGTTACAGTCATGCCACTTGCATTTTTTGAAAAAAATATTAAAAAATAAAAATAAAAAATAAAAAAACGATGCCTATCATTGTTTGAGTCAATCAGTCACTGTGCAAGATTTTTTTTTTTTTTTTTTCCTCTTTTGATCTTAGCCACACACATCTTTTCTCTTGAGTTGTCTCCTACTCAGCTGCTCTCATTTCTCCTCTTTACTCTTTAGACTTTTGCTCCTCTCAAGTCTCACACTCTCGCCTTTCAGACTCAGAACTCAGTCATCAGCTAGACAGCTACCTTCATTTCTCTTCCAAACCCTAATCTCGTCGAACAAACATTAGTTTTTCCCTCTAACCATTTTTTTCTTCTTTTTTGCTCTCAGCCACATAATGTTTCTTCCAAACCCTAATCTTGCCCAACAATTAGTAGTGCTTCCCTCTCAATCTCAAATTTTCAAGCTCCCACCAACCATTTTTCTCTTCTCTTTTGCACTTAACCACATAATTTTTTTTCCATACCCTAATCCTGCTGAACAAACAGTAGTTTTTCCCTCTCAAATTCTCAATCTTAGGCTCCAACCTAACCTTCCACTATTTAAGAACACAAGCTCTCAGTCTCACTCTCAAGTCTCAAGACTCATTTCTGATTCTCAGTCTCACTCTCTCACAAAGAAAAACTTTCCTCTCAAGGTCTCACGAAATTCCTAATACCTAAGACAATCAATCTCCTTTTCATATCCGTTCTCCACCTTGGCTCTGCCACTATGTAGTTCTGTCTTTGGTAACCCTAACCCCTACTTTGTTTTAGTTTTATTTTATGGTTACTAAATGTTTCTTGTTGTATCTTTTTTTTTTTTTTTTTGGTTATTTTCTTGTAATTTCAAGGGTAATTTAAAAGATTCAGCTTCAACCTAGTAAAGGAATAAATCTCAAAGGCTTAAATAGTTCCTGGGTATTTTCTCATACTATTTATATTTGTTTTGAGTTCACAATTTTTGATTTTTTTTTTCTTTTTTGTTTGATTTTCTTTTAAGGATTATTTTTTTATTTTGTTTTTAGTTCACCATGTTGTGTCGAACTTTCATGTTTGTGTTTGATTTTGATTTTAGTTTTAGTGTTTTTTTTTTTAAAGGTTCACTCATGTTGTTTGTTGTTTGGTTTTGTTTCTAGGGTTCAAAGACTGTAAATTTATTTTTTGATCATCCTATTGATTAATCAAACTATTGTGATTTTAGTTATATATATATATATATATAATATTTCTTTTTAAGGTTCACTCATGTTGTTTGTTGTTTGATTTTGTTTCTAGGGTTCAAAGATTGTAAATTTATTTGTTGATCATCCTATTGATTGATTATATTGTTGTGATTTTAGTTTATTATATCATGCTAATATGTTGTGATTTTAGTTGATTATCTTGTTGTTGTGATTTTAGCACTGAGAAAGCTGCTTGTATAGTTTTTGTTTACTAATATTTTATTGAAATTAGTGTATGACTACGTGTTTAAGTTAAATGTTGCTTGCATAATTTATTTGTTGTTGATTCCTTAATTACTATGTATATGTGATTGTTATTTATATTGATGTAATTAGATTATGGTTGCTTGTGCTTCTTCTTCCACCCCCTCTATTGAGCCTACTCCTAGTTCATGTGCTGAGGCTAATCAACCAAATACACAATCTCCCATTCCACCATTAGGTGCTGCACCCCCTCAAGCACAAACAAAAACTCAACAAACTACTATTAATGGTGGTAAAGAGCCTTCTAAGATATGAGACCATTTCTCTAAAATACTAAAAATAGAGGGATGTGACCCCCTTTACCCTAAGTCACAGTGCAACTATTGTAAAAAGAGTTATAATTGTCACCCAAAAAGAAATGGAACCTCCGCCATGTGGTCCCATATAAAATATGGTTGTAAGAAGTACCCCTATAGGCGTGATAAAGGCCAAACCACTAAGTTACCAAAGTAAAAAAAAAAAAAAAAAGGAAAGGAAAGGAAAGGAGGGAGGGAGAGGGTGGTAATGAGCTGGTGTTAAGGAAGTTTAGTGTGGAAAGACTAAGGATGGCCTTGGCTAGAATGATAATTGTTGATAAACTACCTTTTAGGTTTCTTGAGCATGGCGGGTTCATTGATTTTATGGCAAAGGTAGAGCCTAGGTTTGAAGTTCCCTCTCATGTTACTGTTGCAAGGGATTATCTTAGACTTTACATTAGGGAGAAGGAGAGTTTGAGAAAGGTTTTAATGGCTAGTCAAAGGGTGTGTTTGACAGCTGATACTTGGACTTCAATCCAAAACCTTAATTACTTTTATTTGACTGCACATTATATTGATGTTGATTGGATTTATCATAAAATGATTTTGAATTTTTGCCTGGTACCTAATCATAAGGGTGAGACCATTGGTAGGGTGGTTGAGTCTTATTAGCTTCAATGGGGGATTGATCATATTTTTACAATTGTTGTTGATAATGCAAGTTCAAATGATGTGACCATAGAATTTCTTAGGAGGAAAACAAAGGATAGGGTGGGTAACCTCTTGGGTTGTGAGTTCCTTCATATGCGTTGTTGTGCCCATATTTTGAATTTAATTGTCCAAGATGGGCTAAAGGACTTCAATGATTCAATTGTTAAGGTTCATAATGTAGTGAGGTATGTGAAATCCTCTCCTAATAGATTTGAGAAGTTTAAGGCATGTGTTGAAAAAGAAAAAATTTAAAGCAATAGTTTGTTGTGCCTTGATGTGTCTACTATGTGGAATTCAACTTACTTGATGTTGGAAAGTGCACTAAAATTTGTGGCTGCATTTGAAAGGATGGAGGAAGATGATGGGCATTTCCTTCATTATTCTGAGGATCCGTCTAGCGGTCCCCCTCGGTTTTTAGATTGGGAGAATGTAAGACTTTTTACAAAATTTCTTGGTATGTTCTATGAGACAACTTTAAGATTTTCTGGTTCTTTATTTGTGACTACTAATGTGTATTTTCATGAGCTTGTTAGTCTTCAAGACCAGTTAAATCAATTGTGTAATGGTAGGGGTGATTCTTTGTTAAAGGGTATGGCACAAAGAATGAAATTGAAGTATGATAAGCATTGGGGAAGTGTTGATAGGATGAATCCAATGTTGTTTGTGGCTGTTGTGGTTGATCCTAGATATAAATTGAAATATGTGAAGTTTTGGTTTAAGCAATGGTATGACAAGGAGAAGGCTGATGAGTTAGGATTGAAAGTTAGGGAAGCTTTGAATAGATTGTACAGGCACTATAGTGAAGCAATGGGGACCCTATGTGGTGCTGGTGTTGGTGCTAGTGCTAGTGGGACTAGTGAGTTTGGTAGTAGTGATGTTGCTACCATGTCCTCCATGCTAAGTGGCTTTAGTAGTGCAGAAGAGAGGATGAAGAGGTACAATAACATTTACAAACAACACTTAGCAGATGAGGATAATGTAGAATGCAAATCTGAATTGGACTGACACTTGTTAGAAGCTAGTGTAGATCCGAAGACGAAAGGCTTTGATATTCTTGATTGGTGGAGGGTGAATTCTTCAAGATATAGGATCCTCTCTCAAGTTGTCCGTGATGTTTTGGCAATTCTTGTCTCCACTGTTGCATCCGAATCTGCATTTAGCACAGAGGGTCATGTCTTGGATTCTTTCTGTAGCTTATTGTCTTCCAATATTGTTGAAGCTTTGATTTGTATATAAAATTGGTTCAGGTCCAAAGATTCAACTAAACCAATTAACCTACGAGAGGCAATGGATGAAGTGGAAAACTATGAACTTGAATCAGGTAATGTATTTCTGTTCTTTTCTAATTTTTTCTACTTTTGTTATTTATAAATTTTCTTGTATTTTTTTGTTATTTATTTATTTGTGAGTTATTATTTATATACAATTTGTTTTTTTTTCCCCTTTTAGAGCTTGCACCAAAACCCATTGTGGGTACAGATTCTGTTCTAGACTGATTTGGAAGGTGGGGTTGTCTTTTGGACTTAGCTACCTAAGGTAACTTAAAAATTTTATGTAATTTGCTTATGTTTGTTGGCTGCTATTTGTAATGGTGTTAATTGTCATGTATTGCTTTCTACTTATTATTATTTTTTGGGGATTGACATTGTAGGATGAAGTTTTTTGTATATGATGACTTAGAGTTGGAGTTGTTGGCTGGCTGATTGCAGAAATTTTTTGTGGTTGAATTGCTGACTTAATCATGGAGAAGACCAAATTAGGAGTGTTTGGGTGCTTGGGTTGCTGCTGGTTGCAAGCTTGATGCTTCTTTGTTGCTCTCTGCTTTATTTTTGTTTACTAGATGCACACATGGCAACACAAGTACTAAACAAATACACTATTAGTCTTAGTAGACTAGACTGCCTCCATTTTTTGTCCAAAATATGTAGTTGTGTAGTGTACCAATTGTATATTCTGGTTCAACATCCATTATGTATATTTGTATAGTGCTTCTCTAGCACTACTTGACTATTTTGTAGTACTGCACTACTACTTCTTCTTGGAGTTGTGCTACTGCTTATATTTGATGTGATTACTATGATAAAAATATTAATGTTAATGTTGCTGCCATGCTAGAATTCTCTTGTTATGGTTGAGACTTGATACTTTATAATTGTGTGTTTTATTTGGAATGTTGTGACAGGTTTAGATTTATTAGTATGTGTTAATGTGTTTAATAAATACATGTTTAATTTGACAGGTTGAATTTAAGTTGTATTATAGTTGAGACTTGATACTTTATAATTGTGTATTTGATTTGGAATGTTATGAGTCTGGTGACAGGTTTAGAGTTGTCTTCTTGTGGTTGAAACTTGATAAAGAAAGGCTTAGTTAAAAATAAGTCAAAATGGGCTCAAAATGCTATTTTTTAAAGGCCAAAAATCTCAAAGCTTAGAATAGTAATTTTTAAAAATCCAGCCCATATAACTGAACGAACTGCATCGGGCCGCTAAGATTAACCGCACCTTGTGTAGACCGGTTTTTATCTTCCAAAAGTTAGGTGCGGTTAAGTATAGGGTGAAACCACACCCTATAGGTGTGGTGCAAAAAACCTCTCCAAAACCGTCCGAACCGAACCGTGTACACTCCTAATGGCTATAAATTGTTTTTTGTTTTTGGTAGAAAGAGGGGAATTATTTATTGTAACAAAGTACTAATACATCAGCTTTGTCCATGTACCACCCCAAATGGGTGTCTAGAAACAAAAGGTTTCATAGGGTATAGGGCACTCTCTAGGAGTACCAAGTTGCAAAAAATCTCATACATGTACATTATACAAAAGATGGACATTGGTTATATTTCTTCAAGTCTGCTTCATTGCTCCCTTCCCTTCTTGGCAAGTTCATCTGCAACTCCATTAGCATTGTGGAAAATATGATGTGGATGGACAATCCATTCTTGGTTCAAAAGGGTCTCTTGCAATAAATAAAAAAAATTAGAGAAGTCATATTTGGTGCCATAACACCATATGACATTAGCCAATTTATAACAAGACCTGAGTCAATATCTAGATTTATAAATTTAAATCCTAATTCACATGCTAGATGAAATCCCTCCCTCCTGGAAATCAGCTTGCTCATTCCTTAGAAGAGTAGTTTTATCTACAGATCTTAATGTATGGGTAGAAGATCTACCATCTAAGCTGGTTGTATTCCAAGTTGATTTAGTTCATTTATAAAATGTTTCTTATCGGTTCCTCAAAAAAAAAAAAAAAAAAAAAAGATGAAGTCCCTCCCTAACATCCCATAATTTTGCAAAGTTATTAGTTGAAAACCTGTTAGAGATATATTAGCCCATTAGCATAGGTCTAAGTCTAATTTTACTTTATGTGCAAGCCAAGTTTCTTACTTGTACTAAAAATCTATTATTCTAGGGATTTAATATACTATATATACATATGTTAGAGTTTATTGTAAAACAGAACTTGTGCTACAATCTCATATAATAAAGATATAACCCTTAAGGATTTCTTTCATGGAGGTAGACCATTAGGCTAAACCACGTAAGCCTCGTATTCTTGTATTCCTATTTTATGCTCTCTTTTTTTCGTATCTATTTTAGCATATTTAACATTGTATATCAAAGCTAATATTCAACCAAATATAAAGAAAACACCATTTGATCCATCTACCCTAAAATAACCACACCCCCCCCCCCCCTCTCCTGCTAATCTTAGTTTTCCTAGTGTACTTCCATCTATGCTAAGGGTAACAAAAGGGTTAGTAGGAGGTTTCCAAATAATGAGTTTAGTTATTTTAAGTTGGTGATCCTTGATTGGTTAAGTAAGATGATAAAACAAGGAGGAGAGCTAAAAATAGTTTTATAAAGAAGCTGGTTGAAAGTTATTGATGGAAGTTTGTACACGCAAATTAGATTTTTAGGTGTTCAATTTGTGTGACCTAAAAGCCTAACAATACATTTGGGTGTCAAAACTTGATGAACAATAAAAATGTAAACTTTAACACCAGATCATCAAATGACAAGGTAGAAAAGTAAAGGAGAACAAGGATAGAAGTGAAAAACCTTGGTTGAAAAATCACGGTGAGTGAAGGACAAAGTATCCTTCACTCAAAAGACTATGTAATAAAATGGAAAGTTTAAGGTTATAATGTGATGTTCTTCCCCCAAAACCTATCTTTTTGTTGTCTTTCTTTTCTATCCAGATTTCCTACCTCTCTACCCTCTTTGCTCAGTAACATTGTCCTCTTATAATACGAGGAATGCTGTAGGATGTACAGTAATAGGTGTCTTATTCTCATTTCTGCCCATAAACCCTAATACAGCTACTGTACCATATCATTGCTGGAGAAGAGAGAAAAACCGCTTCTGCCAAGGTAGTGGGATGAATGGCGGCTTTGCTACATCGTGAGGGACAAGCATCGATAAGGAAAGAGACTGAATGGATGCTAAGGGCGTTACACGTTTCCTTGGTAGTGGTCTAGCTTAGTACTAACCAATGAGGGGTGTTCTACAATCCCTGACCAACAAGAACTGAATTCCCTCTCATGGTAGAGCTCGGTGTCCATACTAGACTGCGCTTCTCTCTTCCTTCAATGGTGACCATGCTGTAAGCACAAGCCAAAGGCGCAGCCTCCCTCACCAACATTTCTCTTTTGTACCTTACAGTTTGTGCACATGTAGGGTCCAGATGTAACCAAGTCAGCACATTTTCTTCCACTAGGTTGTGTACTGTACAAAGTTTCAATATTCTATCATCTCTAGCTAGCTACAATTGCCAAATACCATACACAAACATAATGTTCCAAGGGGTATAAATATAATGATAATCTGTTGATAGTGAATAACATGCAAAGTGGTCTCCGATTCATTACACCGTGGACACTCATTCCAATTTGTCTGTTTGCAACTCGCAAGATAGGACCGAGTTGGGAGCCTAATATCATGACAACATTTCCAAATAAAAGTTTGAATTTTTTTTTTCATGCATGGGTGTTTTTCCAAATCCAAGTCCATCTGCTTTTGTCTTCTGAAATTCCCTCACATACTGATATAAAAATCGAGTTGCTTCCTTAACAGAACATTGGCATGTAATACCTGGCCATATTAACCTATCAGGATGAGTATAATATTGAGGAATTGGAAGTCCTATGATATATAATCTCCTTAATTATTCCTCAAAAAAAAAAAAAAAAAAAAAATCTCATTTGGAAGAGGTATATATAAAAGATTTAAATTCCACCCCCCATCCGTATAATTAATTACACATATGCAATTTATCCGCTTGTGTCTTTCATTCATTGCAAAATATCTATAATATTAATTATCATCCTTTCAAAAACAAATTTTTACAACTTTTTCCATAGCTAATAGCATGACAAGTTGTAACTTGATGCATACTAATAAAAATGATATCAATAATGGACTCTAATGAAAGTGATTTTGTTTCAATCACAATATATTAATTATATTAACAATTGCAGAAATTTAAAAAAAAAATTAAAAAAGTTAAAAAATATTGTGTTTCAAGCCTTACTCTTTCATAGACATTATTTATTGATGAATGTTAGAAATACTAGCATTGATACACCATGTTGAATATACTAATATGGATGCAGAAGCGGAAGCATAAAGTATAGAACACAATAACATACGAGAGTTACATGATTCAGCCTAATGGGTTACGTCTACAAAGAAAACCTTAAAATGCTACATCTTTAGTATATTAGAGAGTAGTATAAATTCTGTATTACAATGAACTAACATGGGTATATATAATAAATTAAACCCTAGACTAATGGACTTCTAATACAAGTAAGAGACTTGACTTGCACACAAAATAGTATTAGGCTTGCTAATGGACTAATATATCTCTAACAATAGAGAGCATGTACAGTGGGCCTTAAGACAATTTGATCCAAATCTAGAATCAATCCAAATGAAGTCATTTTGTCAAAATAATTTTGAACAAATATGAAATTCAAAAGAGAACAAATGAAGAATTGCTATACAAAGAAACAGTTCATCTACATGTTTTATGATTCTATCACACCAGAACAAGATTACTACCCTAAATAATTTTATTAGATAGCTAGGAAACTGTCATATCTGCAATCAGTAAAATTAGCATGGAGTACAAACTACCAAATAATATTATGTGGCCCTTAAAACAAAGGGCAGCCAACCTTCTATGTCCCAAACTCACGAGGTTTCGCATGAAATATTAAAGACAGCTTTCCTTCTAAAGCCCAAGCAGTCGAACTGCAACTTATTTAAGATTCTTGTCCTCCTCCTTTGTTCCAGGTCATTCTTTATATTTAACATTTATTACACATAGATGTGGTCCATATATGATCTATCTACTTGCCTTGTGTTATTTAAAATAATGGACCCAAATAGTGAATAAAAGTACTGTCTTTTGGCAAATTTTGAAACCCAACCAGAAAAAAGATCTCTTTTGGTTAGTGTACAGCGTAAACAGTAGTCTATCAGTGATGCCTTATTAATAGTCGAAGATTTTTTTATTTGAGAAAGTTCAAGAATTATTATTATTATTATTATTATTATTATTATTATTATTAAGTTCAAGAATTAAATTGAATGTCCCTTCTGGAATATCCGATAAAATTGAAATGAGTTGCATGATAAATTTGAAACAATTTTCAATAGTTTAGGAATAAAGTTAGCAAGATATATGATCATTTTAACTGCCTACATGGATGTTCCTCTTAAGGTTTCCCACAAATTTTTTCCAATTTATTTAACATTCAACTTATTAGATTTATGTATAATTTTTTAGAACTTTACCTTTTTTTCAGATACAACTATAATGTTGTCCAGCTTATTTTTTAAGCCCTATAAACCAATGAAAGTAAAGTATTCCAAATGAGACAAAAAAGTCTAATCAATTTCATAAAAAAAATAATTAGTCTAATCAATTTATAACAGTGAAATAAAGAAAAAAAAAGTTATCTCAAAAAAAGAATGGAGCGTAAACTTTTACATTTTAAAAAACAAAAAGTTTTGAAATGACCTGCAATTTTTCTCTTGTTATCATACTAATAATAATTCTTATTTTTTCTATTTGTAAATCTTGAAAAAGGGCATAAAGATTTCAATGTCTAACATATAACTAAATTAGTGTTGAAATGAAACATATTGTTTATAAACAACTAGCCTCTAAGCTGCATTGTGCGTACTCAAAAACTCTTTTATTTTTTTATAAAGGTTAATAATTTGCATTTGTTATAATTTAGAAATACATTTTTTATTTTTCAAAAAAAAAATGATAAACTTTAGAGATAAACAATAACTGTAATTTCTTTTTTGAACATGTGTTTGAAAGTAATGTAGTGATATAAAGAAAAGTGTGGATAGGAAAAATAAGATGAACGTGAGGGGAAAGAACGCTAAATTTTAAAAGTTCTCTTAGTTTTTTATTTTTTATTTTTTAAATTGGGGGTGTTTTACTTTTATTTAAATGAAAAATGAATAAAAATGCTAAATTTTAGGGATTAAAAATATGAACGTGAAGGGAAAAAATCCTAAATTTTAGGAGTTTTCTTTTTTATTTCAAAATAAAATTTGTTATTTGATATTAATGACCCTATTTGTAAAAGAAGTTACCATTTATTAATGAGGGTATTTTTGAACCACAAAATATATATATATATATATATATAATTCAAAGAGGAGAATTCTCTTATAAATAGTATAGATTTTGGCTCGACTTAGAAAAAAAACTTGTTTATATTTGTTTGTATTTATCAAATGAGCCAATTTAAAATCTAGGTTTAAGCTTGACTATTAAACAAATTAAATTAAAACATAATAATGTGTTTTTGAACAAACACGTGAGTATTACACTCGATTTGAATGTATATAATATTATATATATATATATATATATATATATATAAATATATATAAATTTATACTTATATATACTTAAGATTAAGTTGTGTAAGTTTTTAGATAAATTCTTGAGATGTCAATTATTATTTATAATTATTGTCAATATAAATATTACATTTTGTAGTAAAAATTTTATATAAACAATACGAGGTTGATGAACATAATTTTAAAAGATCATAAATGAATATCATTCCATCTAATTAATTCAAATAATATAGTTTCACATATAATTATTATTGTTTATTAGTATCAACTTGTGAAGGAGTAAATATATTTAGTTGTAATATATATTATATTTGGAAAATAGTAAGTTAATCAAGTAACTTGTGAACAAACTTAAACATGTAAGTTAGTTTGGTTATGAGCATGAAATCAACTCGTGTTTAAAATTTAAAATAAAAAAATATCAAATTATCCAATCATAAACATTTAATACTAACTCGATTTAGCTCTTTTTTTTTTTTTTAATATACAAGATAAAAATTATACTCTAGCCTAATCTAAGTATATATGAGTGTGAAATTCCCTTCTGAAAACTTGAACCCCAGGTCCTCAACCCTTACCCCTCCACATCCCACGAGTACTTATACTTGTGAAGTGACCATCATGCCAATTTAACTTGGCTTGAAAGATTGCTTTGTGGAATTTGAGGTTGGTGGAGATTTGTTAAATATTGCCACAATTGGCAATTTAATTTGGCTTGAGTTTTTTTTTTTTTTTTTTTTTTTGAGAGAGAGAGAGAGAGAGAGTTCCATTCATTGTCCACCAAGAAAAGTATTCCTTCCCCACCAAGAAATAAATATTGCAATATGATAAATAGATATTACCATAAAAGGTTTAGTGGTTTTGATCCAATGGTTCTCCCACATAAAGAAAAACTTTTGAATTAGTTTTAGAGAATCCTAAAAATATTTTGTTATCTGTAAGTTCTTTTAAGCATGACAATACTTATGTAATATTTCTTTGATACGGAGAATGAACGATAGTACATGTGGACGTAGATTATTATTGAACCACGTAAATTTGTAATTGCGTCCCACTCTTTTCTTTCATAAATTTTCTTAGTTCTCATTATTTATTTGAACTTCTTTGTCAAGCCCATAATTATAATTATGGCCTATCAAAATTATAGTTTTTGAAATTATATTGGAAATCAACTTCACAAATTGTAAAGTTATGGTAATTAATAAACTCTTTTCGTAAAAAAAAAAAAAAAAAATTGCACAATGTCTTTACAATAATGTGGATTACAAATTTGAAAGTAAAAAATTCTTGTTGTCATGCATTTTTTTTTTTTTCTATTATTTAGAGAGAGAGAGAGAGAGAGAGAGAGAGAGAGAGAGAGGTGAGATGGTACTTGAGGAGTACTAGTGTAAAGGAGATCGATAGGAAGTAACCGTTGAGCAACCGGATCCTGCAAAGAACTTCTTAAAAGGAAAATAAAAGAAAAGAAAAGAAAAGAAAGAGGTTAAGGTTTTGATTGGGTAGTAGGTGCGGTGAACAAAAAGGCATCACGAGAAACTTGGGACCCTCCCCATTTATAGCTCTAAATGTTATTCCCAGTACTTCTGCCAGAACCGTCTATTTTTGTGCAATCTCTCAGTCTCACTCACTTTTATGTCAAATAAATTGCACCCACTGCTACCAGTCTAGTACTACCCTCCTTCACATTTAATCAATCATATCTCAATCTTGTTATTAGGTTCTTCACATTGTCACTAACAATCTCTGCACGCACACAAAATCTCATTCATTCATACCCCTTTTTTTTTTCAATCACCAAATTATTCATCATTAATGAAAGTGAAAGTAATCATAATATTAGCATTTTATAAAAATGTTATAAAATAATTTATGTCTATAATATTATTCATGATCATTAGTACAATAGTGATCCTACTCCATAAATTGTAACTTATTACAAACTTTTCTTTTTCTTTTTCTTCTTTCCATATAGAATAACCAATGCTTAAAAAAATTAGATTATTGTTATTATGTAATCATATCCAATATCCAAATCATAAAAACCATATGCTTACATCCTTGTAAAACCATTTTTTTTTTTGGTTGAGATAGTATCATTACCTAGTAGAAAGTGCAAAACATGTGATACAATGAATCGAATAGGTGAACTCCTGCACAAGGCCACACATGCAATTGCTATCAAGTGTTTGAGGAAATCATAACAAGTAAACCATGCATGCTCTATTATTACGAGTGATAAATTTATTTTACTATATTAGGATTATTTCAAAGTAAGATTTGTTAAAATTATACAGATATAAAACAAAAACAAAAACTGAGTTTACTAATTAGTGCTTCCATTGAAGTCTGCAACTTCAAGCCCTTCAATATGCAGTTTCTGATTAAACCTCTTGAGCATGGAATTATTAAGCTCTTTCTTACTCCTCGTTTAATCTATTTCCAGACTGGGAACTAAATACATACATTGATTGAAGGCTATATTAGCAGTTAAAGAAAAGCTTGAAATCTGTCACTTTAATCGGGTGTAGTCTGTAGTGTACAGTGTACAGGTCTGCAAATGCCTAAATATGCTCATGCCTTAGCCAAATGGAATCTTTTTTTAATGGTTACTCTGGTTGACAGGTTGTATTAATTTTGATCTCCTTTCTATTGGGTCAACCCAATTGTTAAAGTTATATGTTTGAGATTAATGTTAAGAAAAGTGGTTTTAGTAATGGATTCATATAAAAAGTGATTCTAGTTCTTCTAACAAGGACCTTAAAAAACTGTTAATTTTTACATAACCAAATGCAATATTGTGAAGAGGATAAGATAGGTGCCGTTTGGGACCATGACTTAAATACCATTTTTACTAGGAGATTTGGCATTTATTGAAGTACAATCAAGAGGATGGAATTACCATATATACCTTAGAATGAGATATTGTCATTGAATATCTCCCAAACTTGGAGCATTCACATTTGAATGAAAAAAAAATGGTAAACACTATTTAACAGCTATAAACGAATCAAATTTTAACACATGATTAGTATGAGTCTTTCATTTGGGATGATGTCTTAAGGGTAAAAACCAATTGAGTAGAAAATAATTAAAATTATATAAATTCAAGATATGTGGTCCACATACTTGATGAGTAATACTATTTTACATGGAGTTTAATAAATGAGAAGTTTTGTCATAATTTGTTCAGAATCAATTATTCCAAAATGACCATGGAAACACTTGGTTTGCGTGTGTTTTAAACTCTTAAAAGGTAATAGTCTCTTCTCAAAAAAAAAAAAAAAAAAAAAGAAGGTCAAATTATTTCAATGGATCAATCATCTTTATTGGTCTAATAGAAGGGTTTAATTTATTTTTGGAGAAGAGTCTAACAAAAGTAATGATTCCGGATATAAAACTCTTTAAATAAATTAAGTGGAAAATTAAAATACTCATTTTTTTTATCTATATCAAGGGGAGGGCTCTTAAAGTAATTGACTAATCCTTGAATGAGTGTAGCATGTGTTTGGTTTGGCTTATTTGTGAAGTTTATTTAGTTATGTATAACTTTTTAAAGCTTCAAAAAAAAAATTAACTTTCACTTTTACACAAACAAGCAAACCCAAACCAACAAATAGTGAAAAAGTGTATTTTGAAAGTGTTTGGGGGAAAGGCAAAAAGTTTTATGTTTTTGGTTTTTGTGCAAACGATTTTGTAAATAATTTAATTAACTTTTAGTTATTTGTCACACATTTAACGTAAAAGTTACAAAAAATCATATCTTTTATAAATATTATGCAAATAAGCTATTGAAAATTATGTGTACCCAAAAGGATATTTGGATGCACTTTCCTAATTACTTATCTTGAAAGTAAAAATATTCTTCTTACATGTATTTGGATAAGATGAAATATTCCTCTTTTTAGTGTATTTGGATGCACTCTGTTGATTGCTTATTTTTGAACTCAAAATAAGCTAAAAGAAAAAAAAGTAAAAAAAAAGCCAGTTATTTTTAGGCTCGCAAAAAGCGCAATATTCTGCTTCTTTTCATTCACACTTCCTCTCATTCCAAACACATCTTAAGAATCTAAAAAATAAAAAATAAAGTAAAAGTGTTTTTGCTGTAAAGTTCCACGTGTGGCAACACAGACTGAGAAGCACCAAATTGGACTGCAACGAAGGGTGAGAAATTGATAATATCATCATGTACTTATCCTAATTCCTGATTCCAAAGTAACTCCCAGAGTCCTAAAGTCCTAACGTAATAATCATTTTGTTATATTATATATATGTACACTGATATACACATCCAACCATGTATGGAAAAGCAGTGATTGCTTAGTGTAACGTTCAAAGGCTAACGTGTCTCAAACCTCACACCCTCCCCTTTTTGAAAACCAATGTACAAAAAGCCGAACCACTTTCGTACTCTGCGCAACCGTAGCTCTTCTACTCTTCCTCTCTGCAGCATAAACCATTTCTCTTCTTCCCTTTAACTCCTGTGTCCCCACACCACAACAACCTCATTTTAAAACCCAACCCCCCCAAAATAAGAAAAACAGAGAGAAACACTGTTCTCAGTGACTCAGAGTCCAAACCAAGATGCTATCCAGAGCAAACGGTAACGTTTGGATGGATGATACAGAGGACCCAGACTCTGCTTCTTGGGCCAAAACCAACAGCAACAAGGAAGAGATGGGTTCGCTTTCAAGCTTCAAATCCATGCTGGAAATGGAAGACGAGTGGTATAATATTAATTTGGCTAATAATTCTCTCCAAAGCCACACTGATATGGGAGGCTTAACTTTCTCTTCAAGCTTGCCTGACCCAGAAAACCTATTGCTGAACCCAGTGGACTCGTCCTCTTCCTGTTCACCATCTTCCTCTGTTTTCACCAATTTCGACCCATCTCAGGTGCACTACTTTTTACATCCAAAACCCACTTTGTCTTCACTCATTAACACACTCCCTAGTAACCCTGGGTTCGATTTGGGGTGCGAGGTTGGGTTTCTTGAACCCCAAGCAACTAATACTTTGGCAAACAGGGGAGTAGGGGGTTTGAGCAATTTCACCGATTTAGGCTCGAATTCTCAGATAAACAGTCCCAATTTGTGTTTAGACCCTCAATTCCAAACGACCCGTCTTCTCAATTTGCCTGAAACTGGCTCCAGTTCCGGTTTCGATGGGTTCAAAGGCTTTCAAGAGAATTCTGGGAATGCTCTGTTTTTGAACAGGGCTAAGCTTCTAAGACCCCTCGAATCTTTCCCTTCAGTGGGAGCTCAGCCTACTCTTTTTCAAAAGAGAGCGGCTTTGAGGAAGAATTTGGAGGAGAGTGGAGCCAATTTGGAAATATCAAAGGCGGCTGAAGTAGATAAGGGCAAGAGAGAAATGGGGGAAGAGTATGAGAGAAAGAGGAAATTGAGTATTGGGGATGACATTGAAGATGTGAGCTTTGATGGGTCGGGTTTGAATTATGATTCTGATGAGTTTTTAGAGAATGAAAAGGCAGAGATGAATGTTAAGAATGGTGGAAATAGCTCCAATGGCAATAGTACTGTAACAGTTGGAGAACAAAAGGGGAAGAAGAAGGGTCTCCCTGCTAAGAATTTGATGGCTGAGAGACGCCGCCGGAAGAAGCTCAATGATAGGCTATACATGCTGAGATCCGTGGTTCCAAAAATTAGCAAAGTAAGAATTTTTCTGTCTCTCTTTTTTTTAATCTTTTTGTTTTTTAAGCAGTGTTTTCTCGTGAATTTTAGTGTGAATTATTGTTGTTCTGTTTTAGGTTCTCATATTCATCCAGCAATTAATTTTATTTGAATGTAAAGTTAGCTTCTTTTTCTTTTTTGTGTGTGTGAGAGAGAGTGTGAATAAGTAGCATTTTTGACATGGTTCTTGGAATTGAATGTAAAGTTAGCATTAATTTCTCTCACATGGACTCTGGTGTTAGTATTGTTTTAAAATTGTATGGAGATTATTTTTGGACCCACTGCAGGATAACAAGTTGAAGTTATTCTGTTGAGTGACACACATAAAAGAGAGATAAAATATTTAAAATATTGTATTGTTAAGCAAAATTATATTTATGGAACACCAAATTCTAAATAGAGCTCTCTTGTCTAACGTCTTCCCTTTGGTGATCATTCCCTACTTATGCCAATATGAGGTTAATTTTTCCCCTATCTTCCATCTAGTTTGTACTCCCTTTGATATGTTTCCATTTTATCTCCACTGATCTAGTTATTCTCGTGGAATTTACATTCTGGAGTTCTTGAGTGAGGTGAATTTAGATTTGGGGTTTGTAAATTGTAGTGAGAATTTTGTTAAATTTCACTCAAAAGGCATATCTTGTGACCATCCTGTCCTACGGTTTCTTCTAGTCTGCCATTTCAAAATGAATCTTATGGGATTTGAACCAGATGAAAATCCCACAGGATTGAATTTTTGTATAAATCAGAAGATTTTAGCTAAATAAACACTCTTTAAAAATTAATAGAAGGTCATATTTAGTAAACAAAGTTCCCACTTTTGCGTGGTCTTAATAGACAACCTTAATTCTTTATTTATTATTAATTGTTTTTCCCAAAAGACTAATTTTCATACTTAAATCCATGACCTGTCGCTTCCAGTGAAAAACGCTTACCATCGCACCAAAACCCGACCTCTACCCTCTTTAAAAATTATTAATAATAATAAAAATAAATCTAAGGCTTCTGCATTTAAAAAATCACCATGAGATCACAGATGGGGTCACCCATTCTGTAAATATAAGAAATTATTAAACTACTATGCACTGAGCATAATTTCAGTATTTCTTTCAAATCTTTATGTCAATTCTACTGGTTGGCTCATGAAATAATTAGCAATTGTATGCTAAAAGGAATAAAAAAGTTGATATACCTTGATGAATTTTTAAGTTTTCCAGTATCTTTATCAACTGGACTACTGGACTTTTCTGGTTTTAATTAATTTATTGTTCTAAAATGTTAAGCACAGTGATCAAATTTTAAGTGGTCTAAGTTCCTCCAAACTATTTTGATTGAACCAAGCCTCCAGCGTAGTTGAGATCTCAGCCATAGAAAATATTGTGGTTAGAACAAAGATAACATTTGTATGAGATTAGTAAGTTAAGTATCATTCCTTAAGATTCATGTGAATGAAAGATTTATAAGTATAACTTTGTGGTACATAACCAAAATCGAGCCAACTTTAGTGAAAGACAGATATTCAGTGTTAACTACTTAAGAAATGTGTTTGGAGCTTTGTATGTTTTTTGTGCTTCATGAAGATAATATGATAATATTATTGTCCTTGTGTTGACAGATGGATAGGGCTTCAATCCTTGGAGATGCAATTGAGTACTTGAAGGAACTTCTGCAAAGGATCAATGATCTCCATATCGAATTGGAGTCAACCCCTCCTGGCACTTCATTGACACCTACAACAAGCTTCCACCCTTTGACACCGACTCCAGCTACCCTACCTAGCCATATCAAGGAAGAGCTTTGCCCCAGCTCATTGCCAAGCCCGAATGGCCAAGCTGCAAGGGTACAAGCCTCTCTTTGTGATGAAAAATTAATTACTTTCTGTTATTGCAGTTCTTTTCCTTTTTTGAATCAGTAAGTTACACACACAGCCATGGGTCTTAATTTCATGACCTCAACCTCCACCTAGCACTTAAAAGGGGAGGAGGTACCAGCTGGGCTAGAACTCATTGGCCTTTCTGTTGTTCCTTTTCGATTGGGAAATATTCAATTCACATCCTTTTCTTCGGCTCTAGGGGGATTTTTTTTTCTCTTTCAGTAGTATTGCAGATAGGATGATTTCATTGAGACCTTTTATCTATTGACACCCTGATACTGCAAATGTGGTTATCTAAATGAACTTTGAGTAATACAGTTCTAGTTGTTTTTATATACAGGTTGAAGTTAGGTTACGAGAAGGAAGAGCTGTAAATATCCACATGTTTTGTGGCCGCAGACCTGGTCTCTTGCTCTCCACTATGAGGGCTCTGGATAACCTTGGGTTAGACATACAACAAGCTGTCATTAGTTGTTTCAATGGGTTTGCAATGGATATTTTTCGAGCTGAGGTAAAATTGCTTTGTGTTATCCATTCTCTAGCTGGCCTTGGAATGTTATAAAGCAGCCCCGCCTTCCCGGTCTTGTTTTTAATCTTCTTCCAAGTAAATTAAATTTTAATACTATCCAATGATTCCAATCCAATACCAATTGGATCTTTCACGTTGTCTGACTCTTGCATGTTTTCATGAGGCTCACCTTGATTATATGTGTACAAGCTGAGATGCCATTATAATTTTAGCTTCTCAAGGAACATGCTAGTGACTTCAAATTATGGCTATCCTTAGAAAAACCAAACCTTAGTTCCAAAACATTTGTACTTCTTTGTCCCAATACTTTGAGTCAAACTGTATAGATTAATCAAGATCGGTTACATGTATTCTTTTTTACTATAGTACTTTGGGGGTGGGGGCAATTTCCCGGTTTTTACTAGATTCTTTAGTCAGAGTGACTCACAATATTTTTCATTTATAACTTAGGTGATAATTGCTAACTTCTTTTTTCTTCAGCAATGCAAGGAAGGCCAAGATGTCCATCCCGACCAAATCAAAGCAGTACTCTTGGACACAGCTGGCTTCCATAACATGATGTAGGTCGAAAGTTACAGATTGCAGTTGTTTCTCAAAAATTAATCTCTCAAATGTTTTTTTTTTTTTCCTTTTCCCCAAAGTTCAATTGTCCTACCAATCTAGTTTAAGCAATTAGTAGATTAGCTCATTAGCATGTATCAGCAGGAAGTTGACCAACAACTCCCCCTGCGTTGACTGAATATCTGTAGACAGCCTTTCTCAGCTTTGAAATAATTTGTCCCGTTTTGAATTTTGATCTGTCTTTACTCAACGCAGACTGATATTTTGGAATCGGCCTCTGCATTGTCAATGCATTGGCTTTAAAATAATTTCGGAATTGGCCTTAACTGCATATATTGTCGATGTATTGACCTTGAAACAATTACAATACTAAACAAAAAGGTCGTATCTAGTGCACTGAAATGTATCTTGTGCATTCAATATATGCACTATCTCTCACATGTAGGTCTCATAGTTTTAAGGTTCACATGTTATAAGAGAGATGATATAGGGTCGACATTCTGTGAAAGGGATGAAATATATACCAGATGCATAAAGATAGTTATTGCCTAGTGTACAAGTTCCTGTTTTTCAGGTATAGGTGTACTTCAGGTCGACATAAGATAGTTGTAGGTAGCCTTATCCCCAATTTTGGGAGAGGTGTATTTCCGGATTTAAATCCATGACACATCACTTGAATGTAAGGCACTTGTCAATGCATCAAGCCCAACTTCTAATTCCAAGCAAGCAATTCATAAATTGAATGATATCTCGCTGTTCTGTTCCATTCTAAAATGAGCTGCAAATTTGAGTAAACGGGCTCCAGTGAGAGAAAATGAAAGAAAAGACTAACCACCTTCGTATGTGTAAAGTGTAAACAGTTGACGACATCAAAGTGTGCTATGAATTTTAGATGAAAACACGCAATCAAAAGTTGACCCCACCGTCAAAAATGTATTTTGGCTATTATAACTAGTGAATTGATTGGATAAGCTCTCTGTGTCTGGTATTTGTGGTGGTGGATTTGTGTTTTGTCTTTGTATTATCTGTTTGCATGTACATGTTTCTGGAAATGGTGACACAAAACGAAGATGGCCTAGCCTGTCAATTTTGTGTTTTGGCCGGATTCTGTTCAGTCATCAATATGACTGGAATTACCACCAGAAGCTGTTGTTTCATGGCTTAAGCACAACATGTGATCTCAGTAAGAGGTCCCTTGTTTTCTTCCTTAAGTTAAATAGGGTTGTTTCAAGGTGTCTGGTTCTTTTTTCTCTTTTGTAATTGTAATATAATTTATAAATTTTTCTCCCTAAAAATTAAACAATTTTTATTCAGTCCAATTAGGTCTACCTCCGTCTTATTCGGTCCAATTAGGTCTACTTTAGTCCACTTCGATCCAGTTTGGTTCCCTTGGTCAATTTTAGTCCCCTTCAATCCATTTTGGACTAGTTGGGTGCAATTTAGTCCCCTTCAATTTTAGTCCCCTTCAATAATTTTTTTTTTTCTTAATTCTTGGGTTGAAAAGTATGAAATTTTATTATATTTGAGCTAAAGTCTTTAGTTTTGAGTTAAAAAATACAAAAAAAGGACATTAAAAATTAGAAATATGAACCCTAAAAATGTAATAAACCCAAGATGAATTACAATAAAAAAAAAATGCAATAATTAGAAATTATTAGAAATTGAAGGGTGAAAAAAAATGCAATGCTTACTTAACACCTATTGAAATTTAGGCTATATTTTGTTTATAAATCCAAGGCTTAAAAAACTTCACTTACCCAACATTAAAGGCTTTAATTTGCTTTGGATGGGTGCCTTTGGGTGTTTTGAACCACATATGATGAACATCATTACAACATATGATGATTTATTTCATAAATACTATAAAAAATAAAAAATAAAAAAAATTTAGAGTTTATTTTGGAAGCAGTAGGTATTTGGCTTCTTTGGGTCATCAGCTTTGTCACTAAAATTTGGATTTATTAAAAGTCAATTGTAGAATTTCTTTCCCATTTTCTTTGAGCTTTTGCACTAGAAATTATTGCAGTATCAAAGTTTTGTTTAAATGTTTGCACCAGAGTTTGTTTTAGATGTTCAATACATTTACTTGAAAGTAATTAAAATTTTGCACCTTAAGGTGTTTTCTCCTTTTTTGTTCATAGAAAATTTTCTATAATAATTTAGATTCAAATGTAGGTTATAAAATACATATTTTTTGGAGCTATTTAGATGATAATATGCTGGAAAAACAAGAGTTCAATTGATTACACAGGAGATGTGCTTGCCTTATTTGTAACATTTTTAGACCTGGGGCATCCCTTTGTAATTCAAAGATTTTATTTTTATTTTTATTTTTTTGGATTTGGATTTGGTAATTCACAGATTTTATTATTAAATATTTGTGATTGAACATAATATGATGATACTCTTAAAGTTTGTATAGATCCATGTGGGGTTAAGGGCCCGAATCACATACTGGGCCTTAGGCCCTGTCCGAGGAGGTAAGTAATCCGAAGACAAGCGAGCAGTACAAATTGTTTTGAGTCAAACTTTACGAACAGAACATGGAACGAGAAGGTTGTTCGAGGAGGAGTGTCTCCTCGAACCGGCTAAGAATAGGTCAAACACAGGACCTAATGATCAAGGCGACCTCACAGGATGCATCAATGACAAGGGCGTACCCCAGAAACGTGCAAGAGAGAAGGAAACCCCAAAAAATATCTGAAGGACAGCTGCTACCACTGCATTGAATGCACTACAACTACTTTTCTGGCCACATTTATGTGGAGAAGACCCTTGAACAGTATTGTCTTGGCAACTGCAACTCACAGAAAGCTAAAATGGGTGTCTGATGGGACAAGTACTAAAGTAAGGGCTCAGATGATCAACAAGTGTAGGATCAAGATGACTCAAAGGGGGTTATATAATAGGAGAGACCCTCCTTCCAAAGGGGAGGAGAAAAAAGAGAGAGAAGAAAGAGGGAAAAAAACACTGTAGCGATCTAGAACTAGACTTGTAACAACGCTTTGAGAACAATATTTAAGAATCAGTCTCCTCGGACTTGACTAGGGACTCTTTTCTTTAGTGAACATCTATTATCTTTCTTTTTATGTCACTTAAATCTATAGGCCAGTTACCTAATTCACTAAAATCCAGTTTTTCAACCCATTCTCTACAAATTTATTACTTTGGGCTTTTTGGGCTTAAGTCCATACATCTGTTGGGCTAAAAATTCAGATTGAGTCCTTACAATCCATATTTAGTAATTAGTTTTGATGAGTTATAATATCATTCAATTGTGACTATCACGATTACCATTAAAATTATTATCTCAACATGAAAAATAAAAGAATATTAAAGCTTAGGAATAGTAGATCATGGGGTAGTTTGCTAGATAGGAAGGCGTTAAAAGTGTGAAAAGCACAACTTTATTTGAGTAAAAAAAAAAAAAAAAATTGTCAAATAAAAAGATCAAGACATTCTATTATTTAAATTGCATCTCCCCCCTCCCCCTCCAAAGTCCAAACAATGGGGGAAAATAAAACTTTTTTTTTTTTTTTTTGAAAAAAGGGAAAAATAAAACTTAAAAAGAGAGATTGTAGGAAAAATTAATTAATATTGTTTGCCCTCGGATTGTTGATACTAATTCATTTATTACATATTACTATGGATACTCGGCTTTTAATGAGATAGTAAATTATAAATTTTAGGATTGCTGACAATAATTCATTCATTGCATATATACTAATATTATAGATGTTATGAGATTGGAAGAAAATTTAATATTACAAATGTGAGATTACGTCTCATTAGTGGTTGTATCTGTCAGTCTTCACAATAAAATGTGGACAAGCTTAGTATAAAAATATTAACATTAGTAATAGCAAATGTTAGTCTATTGCTCTAGCAGATGGCCTTAAGACATTACAATGCAATAATACGTGTCTTACATTTCAAAAAAAAAAAAAAAAACGTGTCTTTTACAAATTGGCTTGCACAATTGCCAAGTCATTGCATTTCAAACTACAGGCACTTGGTATGTGTAGAAGTCTACTTCATGCTCAAATTGACAGGTGGGTTTTGCTAAGCCATACGTGCCTTCTCTCTGTTATTTACAATTCATGAGGAGTTTGACTCATTTCGAAGTGAGCATACTTTATTAAAAGAGCTAATGTATTGAAGAAGTACCATGAAATAATCAAATCTCATGAGGAATTTCTATCACTTCAAAGTGGCCTTTAATTCAAGTTTCAACATTTAATCTTTGCTAACAAGTCATATTTTCACTTGCAAGATGTGTCTTCCTGTTATTCATCGAAGTATCACACAGCCATAGTTGCAATCAAGATGCCTCAAGCAACTTGGAAACCATTCAAACTACCAAAGGAAAATTACACCACAAGTAGTTAATTTCAATTTTAGCCAAACCCCAAATAAGTTGTAATTTGTCCAAAAAATAATAATCTATATAGACTAGCAATTGCAAAAAGCACGATGAAACCACTTTTTCTATGTTTGGTTGGGAGGAGTTCGGCGATTGGTTGGAGAAGAATCAGAATCTAGTTTGAGACAAATGAAAAAAGAAAGAAAAGAATGTTAGTTTTTAGTTTGCAAAAACAAAAACTGAGACACGAAGAAAATAGGCGATATGACTTTGCATGCAATCCAGGTGATAATAATTGGGTTGATCATGATTCTGGCTGGAACAGAAGCATCGAGCTACATAAATCACTGTGGACCCTTACAAATTCCCTATCCGTTTGGAACAAGCGAGGGTTGTTCTCTTGATGAATCGTTTATCCTTTCATGCAATTACACATTTGGGAGTCACAAACTATTTCTAGGCCGCAATGCTATTCTTAGCATTTCTTTGGATGGAGAAATAATAGTTTCAACGCCTATTGCAATCACCTGTTACAACCAATCTGGAGTTAGTGCAAGCCGCATACCATCTGAGTTGATATCTTCCAGGTTTCCCATCTCCTTTAAAAAGAACAAGTTCATAGCCGTAGGCTGTGATACCGTTGGGTTTTTTAATGGTTCAATCTTCTCATTGGAAAAGTCATATGTCTCAGGAAATCATTTTATATCCTACCATGTGTTTGGTTGCGCATGAAAATTTGGTCAAACGGAAAATCATTTCCGTTGATTATAAAATGTGGCTGGCTGAAGTGTAAAATAGATTACAGATCTATTTTACCTTCAAACCATTTCTATAAAAAAGAAGAACCGAACCAAGAGAGAGTGAAAGAGAGCCACCCACTGTCAGAGAGAGAGAGGCCGATCACCTGAACTTGAGATCGACGGCACCGCCATCTAGGCCGTGCCTTTCACCGCTGATCAAGCAAAGATTGACTCCACCCCTCCCTCATCACCAATCCACAAACACCCAAAGACCCACCTCTCCGATCGCCAATCATGCACCGACAAGTACAGGTTGAGCTCCAATCTTGACAACCGACTGCAAGCCGTGCTCCAACATCGCCACCATCTAGATCGGAGCCTTGCATCTCGTTCTCGTCATCACCACCCAAGACCAATCTCGTTGCCACCGCTGAAGATCGTCACCGCTGCTAAGGACCGATCTCTCTTTCCTGATCTATCTCTCTTTCCCTCAATCTCTCAATCTTTCTCTCTTTGATCTCTATTTTTTTGTTGTTATTGTGGTGGTGTGGGTGGTGGTGTTTTGGTGGTTTTTGTGTTGTGTGGTGGTGGGTTTTGTGTGGATAGTGGTGGATTTTCTGTGGGTATTGGTGTGTGGGTTGTGGTGGATTTTCTGTAGGTGCTGGTGGATTTTTCAATATAAAATTTGTTTGGAAGTTGAGAAAATGTGAAAAATTTGTAGGAAAATAGCATTTTCATAATGTTACCAAACACTGGAAATCGTTTTCCGGACTATTTTCCATTGCACACCCAAACGCCCAGATTTTAATTTCCTTACGGAATTCATTTTCCCCTGTATTCATTTTACACTCGGAATTTGATTTACAACAAACCAAACACAGCCTAAATCTATTTATTAAATATCATGGTGTTACCACATGTGGTTGGTGTATTGGAATCTATTGGAGTCATTGAGTAAATCAATTCGAAAGGCCTTACAACGCAAATCAGAAAAATACAACTGTTGTTAGAAGAGTAAGCTAAACTTTTATTTTCACCTCATGTTTTAAAGGTTATTTCCAGCTCAAACTTAGACAGAATTTCAGAAACAAGTCAGTATAGGCAACTTTGTGGGGGGGGGGGGGGGGGGGGGGAATGATGCACTACAAATTGATGCTGATTTCTATAAACATAATGAAGGGCCATTCATTTTAATAGTCACTTTAACTATTGTGAAAACTTTCAGAGGTAACACTTAACTTACCAATTTTACAAATATATAATTATTCAATATTAAAAAAAAAAACCTTTGCCACAATTTTAATGTTTTTGTAGGTGAGTATCAACTATCATCCACAGGTGCAACAAAGCTCTACATAAACCTTGACATTCTAGAAGTCACAAAAGTTTGAGACAGTAAGAACACTGTCATAATATTTTTATTTTTTATGTTTTGAAAATAATTCTGCAAACTAATAAAAAAAATGTAAAATATTTATGAATAGATTGAGCACTACAATGATCAAACAAGTTAAGGAAATTATGTTAAAAGGACCATCTAATGCACTGGAAGAGAACCTCTCTTACATAATAGAAAGAAAGTAGCTGAAATAAAGGACATGGAATGGAATTCAGAATCAAAGGTATCAGTTTTAATGATATACCTTTAAATTTACCGTGTTATTAGAATCTTTACTACTTTATAATAGGATAATAATATTTTATATTGTATTTTAAAAAACCTATTGTATTGCAGGACACATTAGTGACATGCAAAACCAAAATCGTTAATGTGAACATGGCCATGGATTGGGTATGGATCAGGTATACCCATACCCAACCTGATTATTTTACTCATGCATATCCAATTTCCTTACCTGA
This sequence comes from Quercus lobata, assembly GCF_001633185.2. Classification (NCBI taxonomy): domain Eukaryota; kingdom Viridiplantae; phylum Streptophyta; class Magnoliopsida; order Fagales; family Fagaceae; genus Quercus; species Quercus lobata. The sequence continues at coordinate 853,214 of NC_044913.1, read as the reverse complement.
TTAGCACCCATACTAGGTTGTTACCCGGATTTTACCCATGGATACCCAGATCCGATTTGACCCTACTTTGGGTTTTTAAAAAAAGAAAAGAAAAAATAAAAAATAACTTTAATTATAAATTTAACATCTGCTCACTTCTTGTTCTGTAAGGGTGTCAAAGGCATTTTATAATTACTTTTTTTTTTTTCTTTAGCAATTCAGTGCATTAAGAATCAACAACCAAATATTAAAATGCACAATATGAGAAGAACTTAACATCACCCTCTTTGAAAAAAACTAGTCCAATCTCCACTAAACTACACCTTCATCTTTGTTTTCCATAACTCAACTTTTCAGTTTACATAATTATACTGAGACAAATGACTATACATAAGAACAAAACTCTCATAATTTTTCTTGAATCACTGCTCTTTGGTCATTTTGCACACCATCTGCTGTCATACTAGCAGTTAACTACCAGCAGAACAGTATAGAACAGAAGCACAAATAACTTCTTCAAGGAAGTACTAATTTCGTGCAATGGAGTTTGTTGTTTTTTTCCACCTTTTTCCTTTGACAATGATTACATATCATAAGTTGTACTATAATGTTTTGCCAAGTGCAGCAGTAGATTCCAATATATATATATATATATATATATCTTCCCTACGGTCGTCCAGAATTTAGTACACTCCTCTCCCACAACTTAATATGAACATTCAGCATCATCAATGATTCACCAAGACTTGCCGCTATAGGTGAATGACCTGCACCTGGTGTGCTGACTCTTTCCTTTATTGCCAGTTGTGGTTTTGAAAATAGAGGGGGGGGGGGGGGGGGGGGGGAAGAAGAGAAGTTTAATGTTATTAGATATATACCAAAAAAAGAGGACATCATATAGGTCATTGTAGGAATAACAGCAGACAGTCAATGAGAATTAATACAAGGACCAGTTCACACTGGCACATGAACTAAGCTAGGACCAATAGCTTATGCAATCATGCTAAAATATTCAGCTATAACTACAATTATAGGTGTCCATCTAAGTGAATTTGAAGTAGGAGGAGGGTGATCAAAGACTTGTTGGTGTTGGATACTCACCATTTTGACTGTAATAGGCAGTGAAAAAGGACAATACATTCCATAGGCAAACAGACATTGGTTTACATTTCACCAGACAGCTACTAGCTATAGAACAGAAAAATCATTACATATCCCTGAAATGAATAACTAAGATAACAAATAATACTATCATAACTTCTATACCACAATGTATTAGCCAATGGAACTAATTATACATAATCTATGTGTACAACTGTATATGTAAAACATAAAAGGATACTTGATATGCCTCTGACTAATAAACACATGAGCATGGTGAAATCAACTTTTCCATAGTATAATGGTGACGTTGCTACTACAACTACTGTGCAAGAAGTTCTGCCTACAAATTTCAGTGCCTTGGATGAGCACCTGCCTATGACTGAGCTTATAGGTATTAATTTAATAATTGTACATGATTGTACTAATTCAATAATTAGCTTGGTTAGAGTATTTGTATGGTTGTGGCTTGCCTAAAAGTGTATTGAATATTCGCTTTGGCTTTTGGTTGCAAGATTAGTTGCCTTCTGGGTCTGATCGTTTTGTGTCTCAGTGTAAATGGCCTAAATTATTTTTTGATTTACTAGGTTCCTACAAATATGAAATGCTACCATCATATAGGTTTCACCACAACCATTCAAAATAGCCTGCTACCCATTATAGAACCAGTTCACATGGTCGTCTATTATTCATGCCTGGATTTTTTTTGATACCGTTGACTGTTATTGCTTACTTTTTTTATTTAAATGACAAAGGATCAATCTGCATTTTATATTAAATAGTGATGGAATTATCCAAAATGTAGTAAAATGTAACTTGAACAGCTTTTGCATCTGTCAAATATTTTGGTCTATTATTCATGCCGTGGATTGCCTGCAAGTGTGAGAGAGCAACAATGTTTGGTGGCTTCAAAGGCAACAATGCCAATCTGGAGAAGGATGCCCCAAGTGTTGAAAGAGAGTTGCCATCAGTAGGATGCCGACGTCAAGTTTGCAAGGGACCCTGCAAATGAGCTTCATTTTTGTGTCGAAAGTGGTCTGTTGACTTTTCTATTAGCTTCCTTTTTCTTTAGTTTTCATATGCTGAACTCAGTTTTGTTTTGATCTGGTTTGCTATTTTGCTTTTCATAATTTCTTCAAGAGATTTCAATGTTGAAACCTCCCAATCACTGGAAGCAGTATACATTAATTCTGGGGACAATCCATTTGAGCTCCTTAAGGATTCTATCAAGTATGTTCACTTAATTGGCCTTTCTTATATTGTGTGTCAATATAAAGTACTCATCTACATAATCTAACAGTTCCACATGTATAATGATGTAGGATACTAGAGAAGCACAAAGGTACTTTAGCCATATCCAAAACAAGAAGGTAATAAAAATCCAAAATACTTGACCAATTTGAGAGCATGTGTTTATTGTATTCCAATTAATTAACCTATTGTGTGATTGAGATTCCATTCCACTTGGACTGGTTTGGATGGTGCACTTGGGATGCTTTCTACTCTGAAGTCAGTCCACAAAGAATCAAAGAGGGTCTTCAAAGGTACAATAAAAAAGTCACATGTGTTTGAGTCAGTTACTTGAGTAAAAGGTTCACCAATTAGTCTGAAACTTAATCCATAATTTAATTATTGTTCTCTTTTGTATTCTGAAATCTTCAGTTTCTTGGAAGGAGGCTGTTTATCTAAATTTCTGATCTGATCATTGATGATGGATGGCAAGGGACAGTAAATGAGTTCAGCAAAGAAGGTGAACCATTTATTGAAGGGACACAGTAAGTCTTCATTCTTTTACAAGTTCATTTACCTTCTATAAACTAGAAGCAATCTATATCAGTTTGTTATCATCCACCTTATATCTTTGGTTGATCCATAGGTTTGCAATCAGATTGGTGGACATCAAAGAAAACAATAAGTTCAAGAGTTTGGGTTCAGATAATACATGCATTGATCTCCATGATTTTATTGATTCAATCAAAGACTAATATGGAATAAAGTTTTCCAATCTGGAAGTGGAATTCTATTTTTGTTTAAGATCTAGTTAAAACTCGGTAATTTTGAACATGGAGACCTAATTATCTATTCAGATTTGTTTAAGTGTGTCATGCTTTAGCTGGTTATTGGGGTGGTGTGCTTCCATCATCAGAAACAATGAAAAAGTACAATCCAAAGATTGCCTATCCAATTCACTCACCTGGTAACTCAGGAAAATTTAGAGACATTGCCATGGACAGCTTGGAAAAACATAGTGTTGTGATTATAGAACCCCAAAAAATATGAGTTTTATAATGACCTCCACAGCTATTTTTCAAGCTGCAGTGTGGATGGAGTCAAGTTTGTTATTCAGAATTTGATGGAAACTTTAGGTTCTGGGGTTGGTGGATGGGTTTCATTGACTAGATTCTATGAAGAAGCACTTGAGCAATCTATTGCAAGGAACTTCAAGTACAATAACCTGGTTTGCTGCATGAGTAACAATTCTGACTCAATCTATAAGTTTGCCTGCTCTCTTGATTTCATACACATAATCTTATGTTACCAAGTTGGAATGTAGTTTCTCATTGAGTTTGTTGTTCTCAGTTTAAAGGAGACTGCAGTTGCAAGAGCATCAGAGGATTTCATGCCAAGAGAACCAACATTTCAGACTTTACATATTGCTTCTGTGGCTTTTAATAGTCTTCTTCTAGGGGAGATTGTGGTGCCAGATTGGAACATGTGACATGTGACATGTAAGATTTCCTACACATTATTATTCCCTGCAACCAAATAACTGCAAGAACTAGTTTTGATTGATAAAATTGCTAAATCATTTAATCTATAGTACTCATAATAAGATTTTCAAAATTGACTTGACATGCTATACATATCTGACCCACATAATTATCCAACATCTATTGCATTTCTACAATGTAGTGGAGGCTTAAAACCACATGAGTTGCGAAATCTAAAGTGTTTTGTCTTTCTTTATTCAGAGCAAACATGATACAGCTGAATTTCATGCTGCAGCAACAGCAATAGGTGGGTGTGCAGCACATGTAAGGTGAGATACAAAAGCATAGATTCTGATTAAATTTATATGTCTTTGAATGACAATGATATTTTATGCTTAGCTTCAACTCTCCATTGGTGAGGAAGAAAATTCTTATGGGTTATTCAATTTCAATATAGTGACAAGCCTGGCAAACAAGATTTCAAAATTCTCCGAAAGCTAGTATTTCCTGATGGGTCAGTCTTAAGATCTAGATATGCAGGCTGGCCAGCTCGAGATTGTTTATTTTTGGACCCAGTTTTGGATAGGAAAAGGTGAAGTAATTTCTTAAGTTCTTATTTTCTCAATCTGAGACTGAATTATTTCTTCAATTTAAAATCAATGTCTCCTAATTACCATGCGCATTGACTATTAACAGCATGTTGAAAATATGGAATTTGAATAAGTTATCCGGGGTCATAGGTGTTTTTAATTGCCAAGGAGCAGGAAGTTGGCCACATAACGAAGTAGCTCAAGATATTTGTAATGCCACATCTACTTCTTCATCCATTGCATGTCACGTGAGTCCCCATGATGTTGAATTTCTTGAAGAGGTAGCTAATGAAAGTTGGAATGGAGATTGTGCAATACATGCCTTAAAGGTTAACTTTCTAGTCCATGTTAATTTTACCAAAGAAATTGCATCTAAAATCAACTTCTCTAGAATCACATCAGGTCTATTATATTTCAGGATCTGTTACTAAATTGCCAAGGAAAGGTTTACTCGAAGTGTCCTTGAAAACTCTTACATGTGAGCTATATACCATCTCTCCAATCAAGGTAAGTGGTTTAACTGACATTTCTTTCCTATGAATTTTCTTACTATTTAGGTTAATGTAAATCATGTCCTTATGTTGTGAACAGGTTTTTGGTAATGATCTTCTCTTCGCTCCATTGGGATTTCTTGACATGTACAACTCAGGAGGGGCTGTAGAAGCTCTGAACTGCACCAAGGATCTTTCAAGTTGCACAATAAAAATCAAAGGGTGAGGCTGTGGCCTGTTTGGAGCCTATTTGAGCACCAAACCAAAATGTTGTATGGTAAATACTAAATATGAAAGAAGAGGAATTCACATACAATACTGAAGATGAATTATTGACAGTTAAAATTCAAGGTTAATACAAATTAAGAGACATTGAGCTTGTCTATCGAGGTGTCTATATCCAAGGAATTATGCAATAGATGAGGGGCTTTGAAGGGTTGAATGTGAAGAACATAATGTGGGTATCTGTTCTAAACAGATTTAGATAAAATGTATAACGTAAACAACTTATTTACTTGAATATAAATATGCAATATTGATGTTAGGTGATTTGTTTTTCCCGAAAACAGGAATTGATCTCAGTCTGTTTTTATAACTTGTGGGAGTTATGTTTCAATCTCTGACATATCAAGCATCATAGTAAAACATTTCTTCTTTATTGCTGGGCATATGGGAAATATCATTATAAGTAAGCAATGGTAAATATTCTTTTGTGTAATTGAACGATTTTAGAAAATAATAATAATAATAATACATGCCGCAATTGGTCAATTTGGTGACTAAAGGAAAAGAGGTTAAATTATTGCTACTTTAAATGCTGGCCAGTAACTGACATTGAGATGATACCATCAGAATTGCCGTCCAAATCAATTTGTAGTTACAAGGGAATTTTATTCCATGATACTAAGTTACCATTATAGATAAAAATTTTGCCTGACAACAATAGGCTTTCCATTTATTGATATTTAATTTTTAATTTTGGATTGTAACAGGTTTTCTTGTCTCGAATTCATGACTAACTCACTTCACCGTGAAATTTTACACTGCATGTGCATATTGGTCTTAACAGAGAAAGAAATGAACCTACTACATGGGCTTCATGCTCTGTCATAAGAAAGGATGTTTAGCATGAGGCTTAGCCTAAAGCCATATGTGTCAACACCATCGCATGTTTTAAACCAAATGTTAAGGCCTTTGGCTAACATCTGTTTAGCCATTATATTTTGGCCTTATCTCTTTGGACAACGATATCCTTTCCACTTGTGTAACTCGGGAGGGGCAGTAGACCAAATTCACGGAGATCAAACCTGTGACAAAATTTCAATCATAGTGGTGGCTATTTTAGCCATTTAAGGCCAAGTGAGAAGAGATTCTCTAAAAACTAAAAAAGAAACTCCACTTCGATGTGAAGAAAATAAATACCACTTCGAGATGACAAATTACTACTTTATTCCAGCAAATTATTCCAGAAGCTTAATAGTTTATAAAGCATATGAAAAAGGCTTGCATCATAAGCCTGAAAATACTAGACAAACAAATAGTAAAGAAAAACTTCTACTGATCCAAGTCTATATCTTGAAAAACATTTTTGACCTCTTCCCACTCTAAATTGGCCCTTTCAGTGATAGAAGTAGCTTCTTTTCGGGAGAGTCCAAATCTCTGCTTGAGATTTGGACCATGTCTCGTAAGCTTCATCAATACTTCTTAGAGTTCTTCTACATATTCACGAGCATCAACTACCTTTTTTGTCGCACTGTCAAGGATCTCTGATTTTTTGCGCTGTTTGTTTTTCAAACTTGAGTCTTCAGCTTGCTTTAACTTGGCAGCATTAAGTTGATAATTGAAATCATCAAAATTTGGAAACTTCACTATATGATCTTTAAGTAACTGCTTTACTTGCTCCAAGGTTGCCTCTGCTGTAGAGAACTTAGAAGCTGTGGTGTCGAAGCCTTTTGAAAATAGCTGAAGCGGAACCCATTTGTTTCTATCCTTCTTAACCATGCAAGGAAGAAGCAAATTACATAAACTTACAAAATCCTCTTTGGTGCAGAGAATAGGGATGGGTTCCGCTCCAGCTATTTTCAAAAGGCTTCGACACCACAGCTTCTAAGTTCTCTACAGCAGAGGCAACCTTGGAGCAAGTAAAGCAGTTACTTGAAGATCATAGAGTGAAGTTTCCAAATTCTGATGATTTCAATTATCAACTTAATGCTGCCAAGTTAAAGCAAGCTGAAGACTCTCAAGTTGAAAAACAAACAGCGCAAAAAATCAGAGATCCTTGACAGTGGCTAGAATAGTTTCTACATCTCTCCTGCTTTCTTCATCTTCTCTCTTTTTATTATAGTCTTCTCCCTTCTTGGCCTCATCTTCTTTCTCTTCATTTCCTTTTCCTTGTGTTTGTTCCTCAGTTTTATTTTACTTCTGATGATGGATCTTCTACTTCCATACCCACTTCAGTTGATATATATTCATCATCTTCCTCACATTTCTCCTCTTCTCTCTCAGTATATGGTTCAAAGGAACTCTCCAAACCATCAGTCTCCATTACTTCTGATGATGGATCTTCTACTTCCATACCCACTTCAGTTGATATATATCCATCCTCCTCCTCCTCACATTTCTCCTCAAATGGCAGAAACAATTAATCAACATTGAGGAGAACATTTTAGATTCAAATCCATATACAAAGTAATCACGGTCGAATAATACTTTATTGGTGCAATTGCAAAATATAAACTAATGAAATCTATAATTGCCGACAAAAGATTCATATGCAGCAGTTTATCAAACGGAACTAAACCATGATCAAAGTCTTTGTATCGAATTCTCACATAATTCATGAACTGATCTGGGTTTTCGACTTTATAACTACTAGCAATAGCAGAAGTTGTACAAGTAGTATTAACAGAACAAGTAGGAACATGAAATGAAACCCTTACACAAAAGGGGAGACAACAAGTTGGAACATACACAGATCTGGTGGGTAAAGATGCACACGCATTTCTCCACATCATAGACTGCCGCCGCTTCCTTTCTCTCAACAAAAATGATAAAATACATTAACCTAAAATGCTGCTTATATAATGGAATATGGACTCATTTTCTTTCATGGGCTCAAAAACAGCACCAAGCTATTAAGCAAACTTGGAAACGTGAGTCAATGTGTGTGTCCCTCCCGCACGGGACACATCCATTGGGTGTCAAAACTACGAAGGAGTGTGTACTATGTTTGATTTTGTGTCCAAGAAGCAAGTAAAGCAGTTTGGATTTTAAATGAAAATGGGATTTGGGCCTGATTGTTTCAGAGGCATGAGCGTGGCCCAGGTGGAGATGAATAATATAATGATTGTGTCAAAAAACTACTGTTATTAAAGATGTCCAAATCATGTCGTACTTGTAAAGATATAGGCAATGCAATCTGTAACTTCCACTAGTTAAAGATATTATTATTATTATTTTTTTATTTTTTGGGCAATCTCAAATTGGAAGGCAATGTGAAACTTAAAAGTCTGGAGACAGAGACTAATTTTTTAAAATTATTTTTTTCTTTTTTTAAATATGATTTTTTTTTATTTAAGGAAATGCACCTAAAAAATTAAGAATAAATAATAAAAATACTTTTAACAACAAAAGTTCCAACCATGTCTTTTATCCTTGAGACAAAAAGTTTTTTTTTTTTTTTTTAACCCAAATCTAAGTTTTTTATTGTTCTATATATCAAGTTGGGAGTGCAACTAAGTTTGCTTTCATATTTGATATGGTTAGTTCTCTATTATGCAACTTTTTACTTAAGTCAAGTTAGTCGCTACAACTCAAAACAACAATGGCATTCAAACAAAACTTCCAACAACAAATTTAGTAGCGACTATAGTTTGAGGATACCAAAAAAAAGGGAAAAAAAAGAAGAGCAAAGCCTTTTAGAATAATAACTTTCAATTTTATCATTTCAAGTAAATTTAGTAATAATTGTATTTGTATATTCTTAATTGAATAAAGGATATGCTTGTGTCTCTTTTTGTCTTTCGATCATTCTCTTTCCTTTTTTTTTTTTTTTTTTTTTGAATGCTCAATCTATCACTCTTTTAATCTTTATATTTGTTAATATTTTGCCAAAGTTTTGTAACTTAGGAGTATTATTAGATGTTCTTCATGAAGAGAACTTAGGTTTAAATCCTCTCTTCCCCATGTGTGATAAATAGGAATATAAAAAGATTTAATAATGTTTGCAAATGATAGTTATTACTTATCTTTTTCTTTTTCTTTTTCTTTTTTGATTATTTGATAGCCAAGAGCTTTGTAGCTATATTGGTTGGCCCCTTTAGTATGTTCATGACATTCACAGTTCAAATTCCCCTTCTCCCATTATAACTTTCGAAGATTAGATTCAAATTAAATCGTAAATAAATTTTACAAAAGTTATATTACTCAGTACCTTTTTTTTCATGATAATAGTTTGCTAAACACATAGTTGGAATAATTTTATTTGCTACAACTATCACACTTACCAAATATTAAGGTGGTCTTTTTGAATATCAAGGTGATTAGGCATTAAAAACTCACAAATATATAAAGAACTCTTTTTTTTTTTTTTTTAATATACTAAATGGTTAACCTTATAGATTTAACAGTAAATGGCAACTTATTATTTTGAAAATTTTCATGTGATTAACTTATAAATAGATATTAAATAAAATCATGGATCCAAGAATATAGTAACATAAACCAAACTATTTAGTGTTAATAGCTCACAAAAATATAGTATTAATCCAAGTGCAATAAAAATTTACTACCATAGGGTTAAGGGGAACATGAATGGTCCGAGGAGGAGTACATGGTTATGGGTGATTCCAGTTTAGAATCTCATGAGTGAGGTAAGAGTGGGAAGGTGGTCTGAGGAGGAATATATCCTCGGATAGGCTAAGCATGGCTCAAACATGCATCCAGATAATCAAGGTAACCTTTTGGGAAACTCCAATGATAGGGACATGCCTCTTGAATGTCTAGAGAGAATGAGAGCTAAGAAATATCTTGGGAAAAAGCTACTGCCACTGTAGGGAACTGCATTGAATTCCCTGCAGTTAACTTTCTGGCCGTATTTATGTGAAGAAGACCTTTGAACAGTGTTACCTTGACTACCACAACTCATAGAAAGCCAAAGAGAGTGTCTGATGGGACAGGTATAGGAATGGCAATGGGTCGGGTTCGGACCGGGTTTTTTCATACCCGGACCCGACCCGCGGGTCTATCCTAAAAACCCGAACCCGGCCCGTTTATTAAACGGGTTTTTTTCTTAACCCCAAACCTGACCTGTCGGGTACCCATGGTGTCTTAACCCCTAAACCATGGCCCAATCCAAAAAAAAAATTGCCTAAAGCCTTCATACTGTGGCCCAATAATTTAAAAAAAAAAAAAAAATTGTTTGCCCAGATTTATTGTTTTTGAAAATGTGTTTGATAGATTTAAGGCTTGAATCATGAATCTGGGCAAACATAATTTTTTTTTTTTTTTTATATACTAGCAGGAGTATACTTAGGTAGAGAAAATCAAAGAAATCAAAGAATAAAATACCCACATACAAAAATTGTTGAAAAATAATAAATATTTGAGGATCGGCAGAGAAAATCAAAGAATGAAATTGAAAACTTGAAAAATAAAAAGACCCACCAGGATGATCATCAACATAACTTTGCTAACATTTTGCTCTAATTCTCATGGTATTTAATATTAAGTATTAGTGAAATGATTGGATAACCTCTCTGTGTCTGGCATTTGTGGTGGAGGGATTTGTCATATTCAAAGAACAAGATGATCATCAACATAACTTTGCTGACATTTTCCTCTAATTCTCATAGTATTTAATATTAAGTATTAGTGAATTGATTGGATAAGCTCTCTGTGTCTGGTATTTGTGGTGGTGGGTTTGTGTTTTGTCTTTGTATTATCTTTTTGCATGTACATGCTTCTAAAAATGGTGACACAAAACGAAGATGGCCTAGCCTTTTGGCCGGATTCTGTTCAGTCATCATGACTGGAATTACCACCAAAAGCTGTTGTTTCATGGCTTAAGCACAACAAGTGAGTTAAAAAATACAAAAAAAAAAAAAGGACATTAAAAATTAGAAATATGAACCCTAAAAATGTAATAAATCCTCTTGAGTCCACTTTGGTTCTTTCTTTTCTTTTTCTTTTTAATCTGTCCACTTTGGTTCTATTTGTTCCTATTAGGTCCATTCGGTCCACATTGGTCATATTCTATCCACTTCAATCTCATTTGGTCTATGTTAGGACATATGTGTTTCACTTATTAGGAACATATGTCACTACTTTATATAATTGACTTATCCTTTAACAAAACGCACTTTACTTGTATTTGGGTAGATTTAGGATGTGTTTAAATACTTCAAAAAACCATATTTCAAGATCAAGTGTTGAAGCCTTAAAGTCTGTCCAAGAAAACAAGTTGATAGTGCAAATTCATTAAAGCTCGATAGCTGCAGCTATCGAGCTTTAGGAAGCTGTTTCAAAGACTGGTGTGCTCGACACTTACTCGACAGCTGCTCGACACCTCCTATCTGTCGAAGTTTAAGAATTTCAAAATTCTAATTTGATTTTCTTGGGATACATGAATATGTCTTTGGACTTTCTTTTCTCCTAACCCTAGACATATAAAATGATTATTTTAAGGGCCGTCAAACAGTTCACAAGTTGCACAAGCATTGAGCAAACTCTGTTCAAGCAAATTGTGATCGGAGACAAAGTTCTTGCCCTAGTTCATCTCTTTCTCTTGAAGAAGTTGCTGTGTATGTGCACTGTAGGGTTTTGTGACCAAGTATCTTCTTAATCTTCATCATGTGGATGAACTGAAAAACTTTGCAACCAACAATCTTCTTAGTTGGTGATTGAAGTCACGTACTGGAATCTGCGCAATTGGTTAGTCACATACTTGGGAGTTGTGCATCAGAAAGGGGAACTGTTACTACAGAATAAGTCCAATTGGGTATTGGGGTAAGGGTTCAACTGTAAGTTGGTAAGGTACTTGGGATTCCTTTACTTGTAACCGCTTATTGTGATAATAGTGGATTTTCGGGAGTGGTGACCTAAAAATCACCCAATGGGGTTTTTGCCATTAAGTTTTCCCCATTCGTAAACAAATCACCGTGTTATTTATTTTTCGCTGCATATTTAGTGTATTGGTGATTTGTTTGTGCTACCATATTTTTGCATGATAAATTGATTAATTAATAACTTGGCTAATTAATTAATTAAATTCTATCACAATAGGTCATTCAGTTTGTGGCCTATCAGTCTATTTTGTTCACTTTGGTCCTATTTAGTCGACGTTGTTCCTATTTGGTTTACTGTGGTCCTATTCAGACCAACTTGATCCAATTCAGTCTTATATGTTCCTATTCGGTACATTATGTCCACTTTGGTCCTAATCTATCCATTTGTTCTTATTTGGTCCACATTGGTCCACTCTATCCTATTCGGTCCACCTTGTTCCCAGTTGGTCCATTTTTGTGTACTTACATATAAGGAAAAGACATGTTTAAGCTAAGAATACATATTCTAAACCCAAATTTATTATAAAAAAATATAAATCTCAAACTTGTAATACCTAAATTCTTAAGCATAACATTTATTATTGCTACACTTTTGTTGAGCCACATTAACGTAGCATTTCAGTCCACTTCAGTCCAACTAAATTTAAGTGAAAGTTTTTTTGAACCTTTAGGGTATGAATTTACATATATAATCTTTAAGGTAGTTACTCATTTGTTTTAACGTCATTACTTTTAAATGAATTGCATGAGATTGATTATACCTTCAAGCAAAAAAAATATATATATATATATATATATGTATATATAGTATGTATAATTTTTATTTAAATAAATTATTCAAATTTGCATTCTCTTATAAGAGATTATTATGATAATCAAAACTCATAACAAACCTACACTAAATATGTATAATTTATTCTCTAAATTTTATTGAAGATAATTTGTTCTCCCTAAAAATTGAACAATTTCAATAAATAATTTTTATCATTCTATTTTTTTTTTAACTTTATTAATTGAGTTAATTAGAACTCACAAAATGAGGCATCAATCAAGAATTAAAAGGGGAAGAGGAATGTCACAAAATATTTAGAATTAAAAATATGAAAGTTATTTCCTTGTCAAAACATTTATTTTTTCATCTATTCAACCGCATGCTAATATAGAAATTACTCAAATTAGTCAGAGAAGCCTCCCAAACTCCCAGCTTCCTAGGTAGGTTCCCCTTTTTTCTTTTCTTTTATTTTTTAACTTTTTATAAGTTTGGATATATGGAGAGAAAATAATTAGTTAAAATAGTAATCAAAAAAATATATATATATATATATATATATATATTTTTTAAAGAAAAGCTAAAAAGTAGTGGCAACCAATACTCTTCGGCTCTTTGCTTGCATGAGGTGACTAGTACTTGCACTTAAGTCCCTACTTTTATTTTTGTGCCAGAAGAATGGGCCTAGGCCTTTAAAGGGAAAAAAGGATCACCTTATCTCAACAGACCCATACGAGCTTTGACAGCCATAACCTCCGAAGAATGGAGTGGACCACCACCTTGCTTGCATTATTTGAGAGACCTGTCACAGTATTGCAACTCAAAATGTTAAAGTCTAATTTAATCTAGTCCCATACTAAACTAAATTTGGTTTTCCAATTCTGGTATCCACACCGGTTCAACACATAGTAGTTATAGTGCCACATAAAATGACACAACTTTTATCACAACTATCCTATGTGTCAAATTGTGATTGATTACATGTCACTTTTATATAGATTCATCACTTTTTTTCCACCACTCAGTCTATCACATAGATAGTTGTGACACAAATTGTGGCATTTTATGTAGTCCGCACTAGTTCAATATAGAGTATTTTTGGTACACATAAAATGCCACAACTTTTGCCACAACTATCTTACATGTCAGACTGCGATTGACTACTTGTCACTTTTATATGGATCCACCACTTTTTCTCTACTACTCAATCTATCACGTAAACAGTTATGGCAAAAATTGTGGCATTTTATATAGTTTACACCAATTTGATATAGAGTAGTTTTGGTACCACATAAAGTGCCACAACTTTTGCCACTTGCCTCAATTGTCCTACATGTCAAACTGTAATTGATTACCTGTCACTTTTATATAGATCCACTGCTTCTTCTCTACCACTAAGTTTGTCACATGGAAAGTTACAACACAAATTGTGGCATTTTAGGTGGTCTTAGAATTTTTGTTCGATACACATATGATTCGCATGCAAATTCGACAAAGTTCTTAAGTTGGGTTTAACAGTCTTAGCATTTGGAAAAACCACCACAAAGTTGTTGACTTGGTAATACCAATATAGATGGCTGCCTCTTTAAGCGTAGGAATGAAGGCATCTCCCCACTTTCTACTGAGAGAACAATTCTCATTGTTCTATTTCTCTAGCTTTTGCAACATTAGTAGTAAGAAAGCGGTAGCTAGCTATTCGTTTAAGGGTTCAAGTGAGTGACAAAGTCAAAAGCAACATATAAATGTCAAGGTTCTTGCATTGTAGTTTTGATTCTAAGTAGATTGCATGGTAAGGGTGGCAATATTTTACACTAGTAAACACAGACATGAAGTCCATAGGTTAATGCTTACACTTAACAAGTCGGTATCAAATTTGGGTCGACACAAATTGGCCCATTAATAAACAAATCAATTTGAGATTGACAAGCAAAACCCACTCCAACCTGTTTTAACTAAAATTTAATTTTACCCTTTTACCTTTCAAATTTTGAAGGCTGTAATTATAGTTTATTTTTTGGTGACTTCACTTGGAATTAGATTGTATATTTTATAAATTCTATAAAATATGAAGATTGTTAACGGGTTATTCATGTTAAGTTAATATGTTAACCTAACTACAAACATATTTGCGAAGTCATGTCGGGTTATTCATGTTAAGTAAATATGTTAACCTGACTACAAGTCATGCCAACCCTATCACGACTCATAAAAGTCTCTCATATAAACAGGTTAAGCAAGTCGAGTTATGTCAAACATATTATTATTTAGTAAATAGGTAGTGTTACGGTTGAAGGATCTAATAATAAAGTGTTCATGTGACTCATAATAGTCTAAAACTCACTCATGATTCAACCCAACATAAGCTACCACACGTGATTGGTAATAATTGTAACAAGACCAAATTTTTGTTGGGACTCAGGAGCTAGTGAGGCTCAGAGGCCAGTTAGGAAATACACACTTCCACGTGAGGGCATTGGTTGGTACCAAACCAAAAAGGAGAGAGTTAGTAGAAACAGTAATGGAGAAAACATACGCATGAAAACCAGGACCCTCTCCAGCTAATAGTGTTTGATTTTTGACCCTACACACATATCAGTTAAATATGGGGCACCCAAAATTAATTTCAACGACACAGTGATTGTTCCCGTACCAACACTATTGAAGAACTGGGGCAGTGGGGGCTTTTTTTTTCAGTATACTTAAGTAACCAAACTGCAACGTTTCTTCAAGGCTCTCCAACCCTTTTGATTACTATCCCTATAACATCTTCGATCAGGTATTGAAAGAAAATTGGAGTCAAATAGATGCTAATGGATTCTGTCAAATTGAGATTGGATTTGAAGCCCGCGGTCTAGGATTAGAGGTTACAAAATGCGGGGCCCATTTGATATTGGAGCAAGATATTGACGGTTTGAACCAAACTATGCGTGGGTGCAGCAACAACAGGTGTAGCATCACTCCTTACGAGGATGATTTGGAAGATTCAGCAAAAGATACCAAAACTAAGTGAAGCCGTGATAAGAATGGAACCAATGGAGAAGGTAGCTTTAATGAGGTAGATGTACCACACCCAAAGATGATACAGCTCCCTAATCTAATTGAAAGATTCATTCTGTGTTTGGGAAATTGGATTGCAAAAATAGTAGTAGCTTTGATGAATCTGTACAGCTGATAATATCATTTTTTTTCTCTAGATTTTTTGTAAGTCACCATCCTTCTCACTTTTACGGATCTATTTATTGTAGCTGTATATTTCTTTTTTTGAAATTCATTGTGCATATGCTTTCATTTAAGCTCAGTAATACTGGATACGATGAAGTTAATGGTCTTTTCAGTTTGTCGGTGAGCAGAAATTGTCGCATTGCCAGGATTGGAGAAGATATGTGCAATAGGTACTATGCTAATCATTTTTTGTTCACTTATGTTGTAGGGTAAAATAGATACTCTTGTTCCTCTCTATTTATGGCACTTACTACAATTTTCCAATTCCAGTATTGTTGTAAAATCAAATGGAATGAAGTAAATTTGGGCCATTTTTCACCAGAGACGTCACTTTCCCTCAGGCTAGCCATGTGATTTCTTTTTCC
Source organism: Quercus lobata (assembly GCF_001633185.2). NCBI lineage: Eukaryota > Viridiplantae > Streptophyta > Magnoliopsida > Fagales > Fagaceae > Quercus > Quercus lobata. The sequence goes on along the minus strand of NC_044913.1, from coordinate 836,922 downwards.
CACTACATCAACCATTTATTTGTGAGAGTTTTCATTTTGCTTCTTCTAATTAATTTTTATAGCACTGGGGTGGAGGCTTTAACTTGTAAAATGGGTGATGAATTATTTGCTATTTTACATTCATTATTTAATTTTAATATGAATAGAACTCATCCCATTTAATTCTTTTTTATTTTTTATTTTCTAAGCCATTTAGATCTCGAGGGAAATATTTTTGTTGACCTTCCTAAAAGTACGACTGGACTATCTAATTTGGAGTCTCTTTTTCTAAGTGGTTGCACACATCTTTGATCTTTGTCAGAGCTTCCATTAAATATTCAATATATATATATATATATGCAGATGGTTGTACCTTATTGGATACATTACCATTAAGCCCTGACACCAATTGTCATCCGTTTATTCATCTTATCAATTGTATCAAATTGATTGACTATCAAGACTACCCTGACATGTGTTTAGCAATGCTAAGAAATTACTTTCAGTCTCAAGTCTCGGTGAAAATGGCCAAATAGCACCTTTTTGCAAACTATGTTATAATCTACCACTGTTTCGGAAATATGTAAGAATCTACCACTTTTTGGGTATTGAGTTTTGTGAAATCGAGTCGAGTACCATGGAAAAATTTTCAAAATTTTTCAGAGTACATTTTTTCAAAGAAATTGAGTTTTTGGAACTCAAGTTTCACGGCAAACTCAAGTTTCAAAAAGGTCTATATATTTCCAAAACAGTGGTGGATTGCTAATTTTTTTGCTAAATAGTGGTAGTGGGCCATTTTTGCCCTCAACTCTCTCTCTCCCCTAAATATCATGACTTTGTAATTTTGTATGTTTCAGAGGAAAGGAAGTCATTAGTTTGCTATTCCTAGAAGAGATATTTTGAAATGGTTTACCATCAAAGCATAGGGGCTTCAATGAATCTGTAAGTGCCTTCAAATTTATGTAATAAATTGATGGGAGTCACCGTGTGTGCTATTTTTGTACTCTGCCAGCATCATCCATTTCCCCAACTTAATTCATTGTTTAACTGGAGAAGTTATAGAGCTATGCATAGACTTCTGTGTTTATTGAGAAGCAATAGATTTCTATTCGAGGGCAGTAGCAACTTTTGTTTTTCAGAAGAATTTGGTGAGGTTGAATTGTATCACTTATCGCAGAATTACTATCCCATTGTTCAATCATTCAATGAGGAACAGAAAGAAAAATTGAGTCAAGCAGATGTTGATATATTCAGGCAGATTGAGATTGAATTTACACCCATTGGTCCAGGATTGGAGGTTATGAAATGCAGGGACTGTTTGATATTCTAGCAAGACATTGAAGATCTGAACCAAACTATGCCCAGGTGCAGCAACAACAGCTGTAGCATCACTCCTTATGAGGATGATTTCGAAGGTGCAAAAGATACCAAAACTAAGCAAAGCCGTGATGACTATGATGGAACCAGTGGAGAAGGTACCTCTAATGAGGTAGATGTACCACGCTCAAAGAGGATACAACTCCCTAATCTAATTGAAAGATTCATTCCACATTTGGGAAATTGGATTGAAAATTTAAGCACACAAGGACAAGGTAACACTTACTGCGAAAAGAGGAATCCCAGTGAAAGTAGTAGCTTTGATGAATTTGTACAGCTGATAATATCCTTTTTCTCTTAAGTTTTTGTAAGTCACTATCTCTCTTCCTTTTATGGATTTTTTTTTTTTTTTTTTTGGTAGCGGTATATTTATTTTTTAAAATTCATTAATTAGTGTCATATTCTTTCATTTGAGTCAAGTAATTTGTGATTCTAATTTCTGCTAGTTGCCCCCCATACTGGATACGATTATTGGACTTTGTAGTTTATTGGCGAGGAGAGATTGTCACATTGCCAGGACCTGAGAAGATGTGTACAACAGATAGTAAGCTCATCATTTTTGTTCACTTAAGTTGGAAGGTCAAATCAATACTCTTGTTGCTCTCTCGGTATTTACTACAATTTTCCAACTCCAGTGTTGTAAAATCAGAAGGAAAGAAGAAAATTTGGGCCAGTTTTCACCAAAGAGGTTGTTTTCTCTCAGGCTAGCATGTGATTTTTTCCCCCCACTGCATCAACCATTTCAAACGTAGATTCAAGAGAGTTTTTCTTTTGCTTCTTTTAATTAATTTTTATAGCACTGGCGTGGTGGCTTACAATTGTAAAAAGGATGATGAAATCATTTGCGTAGTTTTCTTGTTGAGTCTAATAGACCTAGAATATTATTAAGCTGCTATATTTGAAATTTGAATACATATGTGAAGGAAAGACCCAAAAAAATTAATAATTAAACTAATGCAACTTTTTTCTTTTTTGATGTACTAAGAAAAAGGAGGAAAGAGAATTCATCTAAAGAAACAGTTTCGTTTTTGTGTTTGTTGTATTAAGAAAAATAGGGCCTGAGGTATTTCTTGTTGACAATTTGGAATTATGAACTTTCAAACGTCTTATTTGTCACTTGGAAACTGATGTCATGTAGTTCCATCTAGCTGAATTGATGTGGCTGTCCCATATATACGGTGTGCATCACTTTCAGATTGTTTAATGCAATTGCATTGAAGCTTTTTAATTGCTAGAAGTTGCCCAAGCTTGGCAGTGCAATAATGTAGGCTTTATCTTATAACATCATGATGATATGCAGAGTTCAGACAAACAGTAAGGCACTACATGGCTTCTTTATCTTACAATTGGGGTCTCCTTTGTTAATTGATAATTGATATTAGGGAAAGAAATAGGCAAAATTGTAATGGTGAAGTAAGACCTAGTACAACTATAAGTTGTAATCAGGAATTTTAACCTGAAACACTAATGACATCTGTTGATCCCATGCTTGAAGAAAAGGTTTAACAAGTTGTAGAAAAGGCTTTCCTCTACTTGTACTGCCCTTTGTGACTTTTGAGCTCTTCCTAAGTGACTGGTTTTTTAGTAGAAAGGTAAGATTTTACACACTAGTGGAAAGATTACATGTATAAATATAACTTTCTTCTACAACCACTCGATTTGCCTCCACTTTTACTACAACTTGAAATAGTCGACTATGAATGGTGAACAATAACTTTCACATGGACTCACCACATTTTCTCTTCTACTCACTGTAGACTACTTTAGAATTGTAGCAAAAGTTGTGCGTGTAAAAACTTATAGAATTCTCTAAATAGAACTCTCTCAGATATTATTGATTTTGAGAAAATGAATACAAGCAACTGAGTAATACATAGCACCTTATTCTATATATGCACTGTCCAAGCAAGCAAAAGGAAAAACAGTCAGATATTATTGATTTTGAGAAAATGAATACAAGCAACTGAGTAATACATAGCACCTAATTCTATATATACACTGTCCAAGCAAGTAAAAGGAAAAACAGAAAAACTAACTCCCTATTTTAGAGGGAAAATCAGTTACAAGAAGGATCCTATCAAAGCATTACACGTGTAGCTCAATCTCTATCTGCCTCCTAAGCCATGTGGCATCATCTCTTCAAAGCAATGGATGACTGTTCACAATATGGCACTGATTCCCAACAACTTCTTGCTAGCCCAGATTGACTCTGCCACTTGTGCTTGATCATTGCTCCTCTCTGCTACGATGCTTTGGATTGTCCCTTTCAATTTCAACAGTGCGCCTAAACTTTCTCTTTAATATAATATTGGTCTACTGGTTGTTTAACCGTTATACTCTGTTCCACACCATAGCATTACAGCCCTTCTCTGTTACATGCTACAAAGTAAAAGTGCCTATATTCTTCGTTCATTAGCCCCACCATATCATTATCAGGACCACCGGTTGGGTTTATTGCAGTAGACCTTGCATGTCAGCTTTCTGGAATTCTTTCAGTAAACTCAGTCTCACTTCCAGAATTTGCGGCAATGGTCTGCATTGGCAGATCCATGTTAGGGCCAGGGGAAAAAAATTCTTATAAAATCTTATGTATAAATTTTTATATATATATATATATATATATAATCTTAAATATGTATAAAAATAAAATCCAAAATTTTGAAGGATGAATACTTTTTAACAGTTACCAAAAATTTATTATAACCAAATTGATGTATTTGCTCTGTTTAACTTTCTTGTAGATCAAATTTTCCAAAGTCTGCATTCTATCCTACATGATCTTGGACTTATGATTGATGTCATATGTATGTCACTTTAATTAAGAAGAAGTGGTTTTGGCTGAGTCAATATGCATTTGAGTTCAAATCAATCTAAACTTGATGTTTGTAATTATATGCAAGTCCATTTCTAGACCTAGTGGCGACACCATGTTCATGTCAGGGTGTTCCTGGCCTGAAAAAAAAATTATATATAATAATTAAATTTTTTTTATTTGTTTATCTTTTAAAAAAAAATTAGGAACACCCTCAAATAAAAAAAATAAAAAATAAAAAGCCCAAAAAAATTTTGAACTAAAAAAAAAAATTGTAACAGTTAAGCCCACCAAGAAAAAAAAAGCCCAATATACTGAAAACAAAAACCCACGGATTTTCCAAAAAAAAAAAAAAAATGATCGGTATAAGACTGATCGGTGCAAACTCAGCAAACCCATTCATTCCTCAGCCCACCCACCAAATACTAACAAAAAACCCCATTCTTTTGCTTCAAATTCCAAATCACCAATGAAAAAAATAATACTAATAAATAAACAAAAGAGCAAAACAAATCTCCTCTTACATTAATTGGGAGTATAATGCCCCCATCATGCCACCTCTCCATGACAGTCCTCCACACCGCCAGCCGCCCTTCTATGAATCACTGGTATCTTTCTCATTTTTTATCTCGCTCTCTTGTTGTGTGTTTGTTACCTTCTTTTTCTTTCTTTCTTTTTTTCTATAACTTATGTGTTTTGTATAACTCTGTGTGCTGTGTTATACAGCACTTCAAAATACTGTGTCTGAGTGTGAGAATGACATTTTTGTGGCTGTAAATTTGACAAGTGTGGATTTCTGTCTTTCACTTTAATTATATAATATATTATAATATTTTTGAGTTTCTGTTATACAATAATATATAAGATTATAAAATATCGTTGTATATAATTAGTTATTACAATGTACTGTTGTTTGCATTGATATTTTGGCTTGAGTGGTTAAATTATAAATGAGTTTTATACAATAAAAAAAATGTAGGACACAACATTATTAAGCTAAAATATTAATTCATAAAATAAAAAATTTTATTGGGTCTTGAATTTTTTTTAATTCAATAATTTTTTTATATTTAATTTGTCCCCCTAGAAAAACTTCCTGGTTCCGCCACTGACCTCAAAACACCCAAAATAAACCGGAATGACCCGAAATTTTTTTTGAAGTAGAATAGGGTGGGTTATTGTTCTGGTTTGTTTACCGGCACGGTATTTTCCAGCCGTTACAGAATGGAATTAATAACATTGAATCAAACCTAATTACCTAAAGGCTAAAAAGAAATAAGATTGTGTAATTTATGCTTCCTAAGGAACACCCTGAACAAAATTCCTAGAGTCGCCACTGTCTAGACCCATTTTTGTCTATTAAGGATTCAGATTTTGTAAGGGGTCCACCTCCTCCCTTGGCTTACAAAGGGGAGAGGAATTGACCTCCATAAAGAGATACTGTTCATGGATATTGTTCATTTTTCGCCCTTTTCCATTATCAATAATACTAGTAGTTAGAGGTAGAGGATTCCCTGCCTCACATGTGGTTTTTCACTCTTATTGCTTATGCTGAAGGGTTTTCCATGTAATTATTGTGTTATTCTCTCTACACTCTCATCATTTAAACCTCTAACACTAAAATACCCGTTGTTGTTACAATAATAACAATCAATGTATGGATAGTAAACCAATCTAAACCCACTTTCCTTGAAAGTTCATTTCTAAACCTTAACTATCCCATACATTTATAGATACTTAGGTTATGTTTGGTAACAGTTTTTGTTTTCTATTTTCAAAAACTAGTTTTTGGAAATAGAAAGAAAAAATAATTTTCTTGTATTTTTTAAATCAAAAACATGTTTTTGAAATAAATAAAAAATATTTTTTTGAAGAAAAAAAAAAGAAAATACTAAAATATGTTGTTATTAGGATGTGTACTCTAATGCTAACTCATTAAATAAGACAAATTCATTAAATTAAATGCATGTTTCCATTTAACTTTTGAAAATTAGAAACTGAAAACAACATTTTGCATGTTTTCAATTTCCTTCACAAATTGAGTTTTGAAAACAGTTTTTGTTTTTTGTCCGTTTTAGATTGCCAAACAAGTTTTTTAATCTCAAAAATTAAAAATTGATTTTGAAAACAAAAAATAAAGAGAAAAAACAATTACCAAACATAGCTTCCCTATTCCTTTTGATCTTCCCTAGTGGCATTGAAATTGAAGGCCATAGGTTTACTTTATGCGGGACCCAACTAGTTTTATGGTCAACACAACCAAGTTGTCGGCACTCAGCAAAAGCAATGGAGAAGGAGGACAAGGAGGACTTCTAAGTTGCACAAACTTGGGTACAAGTACGGGTATGGGGATACAACAATTCTTGAAAAATTAGGGTACAACACCTTTGGGGTATGAATATTGATTAATTACTTAATATTTATTTTTGTGTATAATTTAAATATTTTTAGACATAATTTATTTTTATTTTAGGTTTAAAAATTATGTAACAACAAAAAAATACTTGAAAATATATCTAAAATTAAATATTTATGAGATGTCAAGGAGTTTTGGAGTAATTTTGAAATCATTTATGTGCTCATGGGGTTTATTATTATTATTATTATTATTATTAATTTCCATTTTTAAGGCTGAAATTTTCTGCCCATGACGCCCATTAATTTGTGATTATCATGCTCTAGGGATTCTAGTGACACTAGTTTCTCCTTTATTTGGCTTTGTGTTGCCCCAAAAGTTATGTAAAATTATGCTTGAAATTATGTAATAAAAAAAAAAAATGCTTGAAAACATATCTAAAATTAAATATTTAGGTGATGTCAAGGACTTTTGGAGTAATTTTCAAATTATTTATGTTCTCATGGGGTTTATTATCATTATTATTAGTTAGGAAATTCTGATTTTGGGTGTGGGAATTTTATATAGTAGAATTATTTTTGGGTTAGGCTGTTGGTATATTTTTTTTGCGGGCTTGGCTTAAGTTGTGTTAAATTTCAATCTGGGCTTTATTGTGATAGGTTGGGTTGCTGGCTCATGTCTATTCAGGCTTGGTTGTTTAGGTTTAAAGGTAAATGGAACTGGACCAATCTTTTTTTGATCTACAACAATCTCTCCATTCTCTCTCTCTCTCTCTCTCTCTCTCTCGCTTGCTTTGTCCATGGCAGAAAGCTCTATCGCTTTCCCTCTCTCAATCTCGCCTTCTCTCTCGATAGGAACACCCTTTAAAAAAAATAGGAACACCCTCAAATAAATAACAGATTACAAACCCAATCTAAAGAAAGAAGAAAAAAAAAAAAAAAAAAAAAAAAGAGGTAAGCAAACCCAATATGGTAGCAAACCCACGGATTCTCAAAATTTAAAATAAAAAATAAAAAATAAAAAACCAAAACACAATATACGCTATTACAACCTAACCTAAAGAAACCAGAGCAATGATTCATCAAGTAAAGCAAAACTAGAACAAAGCATATCAATGACAACAACCAACAGACGGCGCCTTCGCCTCAAGCAACGCTGCAACAGGGTACATCTGTCATCACATCGTGACTATCTTCATCTCAGTTTAAAACATCGAAGAAGAAAAAACAAAAAAATATAGTGGCAGCAAGAAAAACTGGGAAAAGAAAAATAAGAAGAACAAGATAAGAGACTAAGAAAGAGAGAATGCACTGCTGTGATGGTGTCCAGCCGTTTGAAACTTTGAAAAGAATATTGACAAGTGTGAGAAACAATTGAAATAAATTGGATAGGTGAGAAAGAGTGGTTCACGTGGGTGGGTTTGGAAAATGGGAAAGTGAATTTCATGAAGGTTTTATGATTTTAATTACTCAAAATGTTGGCTTTATTTACAAAAATGTCATTAATGATTTATTATTTTATTTATAAAAATAACCATATGCTGATATGCTTGCTTTTTCTAAGAGTTAAAAAAAAAAACTAATATATTGAATTATATATATATATATATATGAATAATATATATATATATATTTATTTATTTATTTGCGGTAACTTCGAAATGATACACCAAAATAGACTGGTACCAATCTGGTACCGAAATATTTCACTCCAATTAACAAACTGAAACGAGTTTTGAAATGGTATTCATAACATTGCCTCAAGGTATTCCATCTTTTTCTCTCTTTAGTCTCTTACATGTACGGGTTAATGGATTAATGGATTTGGGTTTCTCACTTAGACTCTTTGTTTCTCTCTCTTTATCTGAAGACTGAAAGCAAATGAGAGTCTCTTTCTTTGAGACTTTATTTGATTGCTTAGCTTTATCTTATCACTTTATTAATATTTGCCCCTGTTTTTTACTTTATCCGTTGGTGTTGGTGTTAGTGAGATATAATTAATTGTCTTTTAGTGTATTGTGATTTGTGATTGTGAATTTTTTTAATTGACTCTTGTGCTTGGGGGTCATGGCGCTTGTCTGAGGTGGGGGGGTGGATGGGGACAAGGGGCTAGAGTGGGATATTTGAATTGAGGGAAGTAAATGCACATGGGGTGTGTGCTAGTGCAACTAATAAACAATAATTTAATTAACCAATAATTAATTGGGGGAAGCAACTGATAAACAATAATTAATAATTTAATTAACCAACACATTATAAAAGACAAACAGATTAAATTATGTTAGGCTAAACAACAATTAATAATTTTATAATTAATGAAATAATAATATAACAAATTATAGTTTATAAAAGACAAACAAATTAATGAAACAACTAAACAACAATAATTAATAATTTTATTAATATTTCAAATGAACTTATAGTTTATTGTTTATTCTTTTACTAGAATTATGGACAAATATTTGATAAGAAAACAACGTAGAAGACAATTGTAAACTTTATGTATTTGCGTATTTTTTTATTGTTGTTGTTGTTGTCAATATACAAAATTTTATTTTTATCAAATTGTGTAATTTATACTTGTTGAGGAACACTTGGAAAAAAATTTCTGGAGTCGCCACTGCTCTTGATTGATCTTCTCTGTCTCACTTTCTCTATCTACCACGACTCAAACCCCAAAATCAATTCAAATTTTAAAGCTTACTGACAGAACTTTGGCATGGGCAGAATGGTTTCATTATTCGACGATATACGACGATCTACGGCGGAATGGCTTTGCAATTGAAGCTAGAGTTGGTAATGTGTGGTCGCATTTCAATTAGTTTGGCCATGTTTTGGACGTGTATCTTTCTAAGGTAAAAGTAGCTGATTTGTATCTAGTTTAATTGGGAATGGTCAGAATAGTTAGCCAATGAAAATATTACCACATCTTTTTTTCTTGACAACTTCGTTCTAAATGCTTAAACCATGGCCATGCAGAGTGTAATTAGATGTGTTGTTAAACCAGCTTGGGTTTGTTCAAGGCTTTAAATGGGTTTACTTGCAGATTAATGCTTTTCTTGGTACTAATTGAATGCATTTATTTTAAACGTTTCTATTTGCACATCATGTAAATTGATTTTGTATTATAATTGCATATGCTGTATATTATTGTTATATTATTATATCCTTTTCGAGTTTTGCCCGTATGTTATTGGCTACTTGCACTACCAACAACTTGAGTTTTTACAACATATTTTTTCCACGGTCACTAAAAAATGTTAATAAAAGCTTTAATTTTCTACAGTTGTACACAACTGTGGATAATTGTGGGGTAAAAGCAAGGAAATTAGCATACTTATTTCCACAGTTAGCATAGCTGTTGATGATAGTTCCTTGGATATCAATAGGTTGATAAGTCTCGAGTGCTGATGATCTTTGGGGTGGATCCTGAAAACAAGAACACTGAATCAGAGGAGACTGGTGGGGACCGGCCAAAAGTCCTCCGATGGTGAAGTTAGTGAACTTGGAATTCTCTGTAAGAAGGGAGTGATTTCTTGAATAAAAATGTCTGAATGACTTACCTTCTCATCGAAGAATCCTTATATAGTATGTGTGGAACAGTTATCTGTTTAATAATCATTCCTAATGTTGAGGAGTCCGGAGAATTTGGAGGTAACTTCCATAACTGCCATGAAAGTGACCTCAGTTGGACTTGCGTTCCATGGAGAATTTGGCACTTAGTAGTTCAATCCAATGAACTCGTCCATCCTTCATCAAGGACGGACGAGACTGTCAAGGACGGGTCATCCTTGTCCAAATGACTAAAGATGGACAACCTTCCCATGGGACCTCGTCCGTCTAAAGACAAACGAGGTCAACCATGAAGCTTGGGATGATCACCTTGTTTGCCTGGTTGGCCTTAGCTGGTCTTTCCTTAGACGAGCCATATGGAGGAGTTTAGGAGTTGGTGTTTTTTGGGACACCATCAGTTGTCCCCTCGTCCATGTGGGTCATCCAACGAGTTGGGTGACCTGCCGGCAAGTCCTTGGACGTGCATAACTGGTTAACGAACCAATGCGCCACGCGTCACCTTTTTATTGGCATCTCGTCGATTCATTTTTTCGAGGCGAGCGCCACGTGTCATCTCCTAATTGGTTGTGTCGTTTTATATGCCCAGGTCAATTTCCTATAAATAGGGGAATTCCTCCGCTGCCCTCTACATTTTTGAGATTTTCCTTCTTTGACATTCCTCATCTAGAGCCTCGTCTAGGAATTTCCTCGCGTCCATAGCCTTCGTTCGTCTTAGAGCCAAGTATTCCTTCTTCTCTCGTCTTTTAGGTTTCTCTTTGATCTTTTCAAAAAAAATATCGTCTAGCGATAGTCTAGAGAAAGCCATAGACGAGTACCAATACGAAAGTAGTACAAGTTCTAGTGGCTCTAGTAGTAGTGATGGGGAGAACTCCACGGACGAGGAATATGTTTCTGGCATCCTTGGATTTCCCTTGGAGGCTATTCAACAAGAGCTTAGAAAGGCCTTAGGGTCCCAGGCAGGCACCTCGTCCAAAGTCCCTCCGTACGTCCCTTTGGACAAGGAGGAGGTAACTGTGTACAGTTGTGCAATAGATATCCCTTCCAAAACAGATGAGCAAAGACTAAATAATTTAAGGACATAGTACCAGATCCCAGACGAGCTTAACCCTAGGTTGCTCGTCTGTGGAGAACGATGCTGTGATCCTCATTTTGGGATAGGTGTCTATGAAGCTTATCTTCTGGGGGGTTTGAGATTTCCTTTAAATGCTTTTACTAGGGAATTATTAGTTAGACTAGGTTTAGGAGTATGTCAATTCAATCCAAATGCATGGAGATTAGTCATCTCTATGCAAGTTTTATGGAGGGAGGTGTTCGGGGGGGACCATCCTCTTACGGTGGACAAGTTCCTCTATTGCTATAAACCTTCAGAAATCCACCAATCCCTTGGCTTTTACTAGTTCACTGCCAGGGGCAAAGATTTTAGAATGATTAGGTCCCTACCCTCTCTGACAGAAAATGGAAGACGAAGTTTTTCTTCGTCTCCGGCTCCTGGGCTGGGAATCCTTCAGACGTTGGCCGGGACACATTTGGCCATTATACTGGGGACCTAGGGAACCTTCATCCTGAGGGCAAGTCCCTCCCTTTTTTTTTTTCTTTTTTTATATATATATATATTCTAACTTGTTCCTTTACAGCTGTTGGACGACCTTCTCTTAGCAAGTTTCAGCGTGACCGCGTCCACAGAGCTCGGCTACACGCAGATAAGAATTTTCATTCTTTAGTGACACTTAGACGACTTGCTAAGTGGGGGTTAGGCCCTAATCCTTCTGAAGAGGCACTTGCACACGAGATTACAGTAAGGAGAAGTAAGTTGTAAACTTAGAACGTCCTTTACACACCTTTCCTTTTTGTTTTAGTTCTAAAAACTTCTCTTTTTCTCCCTTTTTTTAAGGCATGGCAACAATAAAAGGAAACAAAGGAAAAGAGGTTGCAGGTGAGGGGGATTGTCCTAAGGCTGGGGATGCTCGTCCTGAGATTCCATCCCAGACTCGTCCGTCTGCTAGGGACAAGAGGAAGTCCCTACCAAAAAATTTGGATTTGGGAAGTCTCCCCAGCCGTCGTGACAAGAGGGTTAAGCATGTGTCGTCCAACGTAACCAAACCCAATCTTCCTCAGTCCAATCCTTCCGTCCAAACAATTGATGTGGATGTGTCTCCACCTGTTGAGATTACCTCGTCCAAGACCCTTCCTAGGACGATTACATCTGTCTCGTCTCAGCCTCCTTTGAAGGTATCCTCGAACATTATTGAAATTGAGGATTTGGCTTGGGAATGCTTTGGGGAAGCTGTGAAGGACGAAGACATAAATGCCTGTTATGACATGTCCCTGAAAGATTTTGAACATTCAGGTGTTCATGATCTTTTTAAGGTAACTTTACTCTTGTCTCGTCTTTACTATTTCATAATTTTTTTGGCCGTCTAACCAAGCATTTTTCTCTTGTAGGCCATGTCCAAATTCATCACAGCGTCTAGGCAGGCCACAGAGTTGGACAAGACGAGGATCTTACTGGAGACGACCATCCAAAATGTGAGGGACGAGAGTAAGAAATGGGCTGGGATAGCTACTGAGGCTAAGGAGAAGGCAACGGAGCATCAAAACTTAATCAAGGAGTTGAGAGCTGATATAGTGGAGAAAGATACTCGTCTTGATCATATTCAAAAGAAGAATGACAAGTTGAGTACTCTTCTCTCCAAGGCTAAAGAAGATGCCATTGCGGAGTTCAAAGCGTCCAAAGAATTTACGGACTTATTGGATCGCAACTACGCAGCAGGTTTTGAGGATTTCAGGTTGGACGCTATTGAAAACTTCCCTGAGGTAGACTTCAGCTCCATCAAGCTTAATTTGAATGCTGCTACCAGTTCTCTTCCCCAAACCAGCTCCGAGGACGTTAACATTGAGGACGATGCCTTTACCCAGCCGTCCAAAGAAGATCCCAAGTTAAACGCCCCCCCTGCTTAAGGACAAGTCTTTACAAAACTATAATTTTCCATTTTTTGTTTGGTTCTTTGTTTTGGGACCTTTTGATGTAACTCAAATACATTAAGCTCGTCCATGGTTTTAGGACGAGTCATAAGGGTGTTTAGACGTTGGTCGTCCGCCCTTAAAACAATTGAATGAATGCAATTATTTCTCTTTCATACATGCACGAATGAAACCTTTCATTTTCATAAAGATTTCATGCTTGACTCGTCCATATTTTATATATGTACTTTACCATTTTTATTGGAACTTCACCAAATGTAATTTGTTTATAAAATGGTAATTACTCGTCTTTGGACTAAGCTGGTTTCCATATTTAATGGGGATGAGACATGTACCCTGCTCACCCACGGATTGGGTTTTAGCTCAAAACACTCGTCTATGAGTTTTCTCGTCCATGGTCTGGACGTGCATTATGCTTTACTTCGCCCATTGTATAGACGAGTGTGCTTTGGGCTCCTTGGCTTGTTCAAGTTATAGGCTCTACTTCGTCCTTTGATCTAGACGAGGGGGCCTTGATCTTTCTTTACCCTTATGGACGAATACGCCTTAGGCTTGCTCAAAGTATTGGCTTTACATCGTCCTTTGATCTGGATGAGGGTGCCTTGATTTTGCTTTATCCTTAGGAAAGCTTAGACGTTACATCTCTGCGTCCAGAGAATTTATTCGTCTTACTAAAAATTTTGTTTTTAGCCACCTTGTGGGTTAGCTTTGAACGAGAATAGCATGGAGATTTAAAATTCACACAACATTTTGTACATAATATAAATATCGTTTACAGATAAGGCACATACATACTAATGCCTTTTTATTTAATAAGTACTCCATAACTTCGTCCATAACCATGACACAACATTATAAACAATAAAGTAGTAGTATCAAACACAAACAACATCGAACATAAGTAGTAGCAAACACAAACAACATCAAACATAAGTAAAACGTAAGTAGACGGACAAGGTCCAAGCTCGTCCATAGTAATACTTCATCCAGGATCACTTTTACTGATAGTACCTTCTCAGGTGCTCCACATTCCAAGGATGCTCCAATTTTCTCCCATCCAGGGCCTCCAAGTAGTAGAATCCTTGCCTTTTATAGTTGATAACTCTATAGGGTCCTTCCCAATTTGGGCTTAATTTCCCATGTCCTGGGTTTTTGGTTGCCAAAGAGACCTTTCTCAGGACAAGATCTCCTATGTTGAAACGTCTTGGCTTCACCATTGCACCATACTGCCTGGCCATGAGGTTCTTGTACTTTGCTGCCCTGTGCTCTGCGTCTACCCTTACCTCATCTATCAGATCGAGGTTCAAACGGAGTTGTTCCTCATTATCCTTATCTTCATACATCGTCACCCTGTGATTGGCCATATGTACTTCTGCAGGTATGACTGCTTCACTTCCATAGGCTACCTTGAAAGGAGTTTTCCCCGTAGGGGTTCTCACTGTGGTCCTATACGCCCATAAAACACCTGGTAACTCGTCTGGCCATATTCCCTTTGCCTCCTCAAGCCAAGTCTTGATGATTTTTAACAAGGATCGGTTTGTAACTTCAGCTTGGCCGTTGGCTTGGGGGTGTACAGGTGAGGAATAATGATTCTGAATTTCGAAGTGTATAAAAAAGTCCCCTGAAGAGTGCATTGTCAAATTGTCGTCCGTTATCAGACACTAATACCTTGGGCACTCCAAATCTGCACACAATGTTCTTCCACACGAAATTTTTTACATTCTGCTGTTTGATATTTACTAACGGTTCAGCTTCCACCCATTTGGTGAAATAATCGATGCCCACTACTGAAAACTTCATTTGCCTTGTGCCCAGAGGGAAGGGACCCAAAATGTCTAGTCCCCATTGTGCAAAGGGCCATGGTGACATCATTGGGGTGAGGTACTCTGATGGTTGTCTGGGGACGTTATTAAACCATTGGCATTGGTCGCAGACCTTGACGTATGCTTTAGCATCAGCTTGCATATTTGGCCAGTAATACCCTACACGGACGACCTTGTGGACAAGTGACCTGGCTCCTGAGTGATTGCCACACGCTCCTTCATGAACTTCTCTCAATACGTAGTTTGCTTCGTCCGGAGCCAAGCATCTAAGATAAGGTTGAGAAAACCTCTCTTGTATAGCACTTCGTCCATAAGAACGTACCTAGTCGATCTCACCCTCAACTTCCTAGCTTCGTCCTTCTCTTCTGGTAGTCGTCCATCTCTCAAGTATGATATAATCGGGGTTATCAAATTTCCTCTGCTCTCCACCTGTTGTACTTCTGGGATATCTATACTTGACATATACTGAACTTCATCAAATTCGTCCATATATTCATTTGCTGAGGCTTCTTTTGCTATGGTATCAGCTTCCACGTTCTCCTCCTTTGGGATTTGAACGAAGTCAGTTTTTTCAAATCTTTTCATAAGGCACATCACCCTACTAAGGTATTTCCTCATCCGTTCTTCCTTTACTTCATACATCCCATTTACTTGCCCCATGACCAACTGAGAATCCCCCAAGAATAGTATAGACTTGGTTTCCACAAACTTAGCTAATTCTAGCCCTTTGAGAAGGGCTTCATACTCGACTTCATTGTTAGTTGCTTGGTACTGCAGACAAACCTTATGTTTCAGTTTGTCTCCTTCTGGGGATTGTAGGACCACACCAATTCCACCTGCATGCCGTGTAGACGAACCATCCACATGGACGACCCATCTCTTACTGTCTTCTGTCTCATCATGATTTGGGATAAACTCCACAATGAAATCTGCTAGTGCTTGAGCTTTTATGGCATGCCTTGGTTGATATCTAATGTCAAACTCATTGAGCTCTACAGTCCACTGAATCAATCGTCCTGCAGCTTCCAGTCTATTCATCGCCTTCTTGAGCGGATGATCTGTCATGACATTAATGACATGTGCTTGGAAATAATGCCTCAGCTTCCTGGAAGCGGTGATCAATGCGAAGGCTAATTTCTCCATTTGTGGATATCGTCCTTCCGCTCCCCTCAATGCCTTACTCGTATAGTACATAGGTCTTTGCACTTTATCTTCTTCTCTTATCAATGCTGAACTCACGGCATGCGGGGTTACTGCTAAGTATAAATACAACTCCTCTCCCACCACGGACGGACTCAACAACAGAGCCATGGTAAGGTATGCCTTCAGATCTTCGAAAACTCTTTGACACTCATCGGTCCATTCGAATGCTTTTCTAAGAACCTTAAAAAATGGCAAACATTTGTCAGTGGCTTTAGAGACAAACCTGTTAAGTGCAGCAACTTGTCCAGTGAGGGACTGGATTTCTTTGGTATTTTGTGGAGGCTTCACGTCCAGTATTACTTGAATTTTATTAGGATTCACTTCAATTCTCCTGTGGGAGACCATAAAGCCAAGGAATTTCCCTGATGATACTCCAAAAGCACATTTGCTTGGATTCAGCTTCATGTGATACTGTCTCAGTGTGTCAAATGTCTCCTACAGGTCTTCTAGATGCCTACCCTCATCCTTACTCTTCACCAGCATGTCATCTACATAGAATTCCACATTCCGCCCAATCTACGAACGAAACATGTGGTTGACCAATCTCTGATATGTCGCCCCTGCATTCTTTAAGCCAAATGACATCATCTTATAACAGAATAAGCATTGACTGGTGACAAAGGATGTTTTCTCTTGGTTTGCCTCGTCCATCCTTATCTGATTGCATCCAAAAAAAGCATCCATGAAGCTAAGCAACTTGTGGCCCGCAGTAGAGTCTACCAACTGGTCAATGCGTGGTAGCGGATAACTATCCTTGGGGTAAGCCTTGTTTAAGTCAGTGAAATTTACGCACATTCTCCACTTGCCATTTGCCTTTTTGACCATTACTACATTAGCTAACCAATCTGGATAGTACACTTCGCGAATAAACTTCGCCACAATCAACTTTTGGACTTCGTCTTTGATAGCATCATCCCTCTTAGGGGCAAACACCCTCTTCTTTTGTCGCACTTAAAAATATCTCATTTATTTCTTATTCTCTTTGTGATTTGATGAGTAATGACTTTTCCATCCTTTCACTCATATTAGCACTTCCTCTTTAAAATAAAAAAAATAAAAAAAATAAAAACGTTTTTTCTTTTTTAATTTTCCTATCAATCAAATTTTCCATGGTTGAATACTTTCCTACATGATCTATTATTTATTGTTTGATTTGATTTTAGATCTGTGCACATTTGTTAAGGACATCAAAAGTTGATTTTAGATCATATGTGGTCTTTTGCAAGTCAAATTGACGTAGACACTCTACCTTACCAATTAATTATTGGTAGGATGCGGATGTTGTGTTGATAATTTAACCTAATTGGAATTTTATTGATAGACCTCAGGTGCATGATTTATACTGTTCTCTGCGTCTCAACTTGCACTAGAAAATGTACCATTTATTAGAAGAAGGACATAAATTCAGACGGTGGGTAATGACACTAGGGTCTATACCCGGCATGTCCTCATGACTCCAAGCAAACACATCAATATTTTTCTTCAAAAACTAGACGAGGTCCTTCTTAATCTTCTCTTCTAGATCTGTTCCAACCCTGGTACACCTCTCAGGGTTATTTTCGTCCAAGAAAATATCTTCCAATGCTGCTACAACTCTCTTTTCTTCAATATTCATGGCTTGAACTTGTTCGTCCATGGCCAACATGGCCAGTTAACATTCTCTTGCTGCTAGTTGGTCTCCTTGTACCTACCCTCCTCCGTGTTCTGTTGGAAACTTGACTGATAGGTGGTTAGTAGAGGTAACAGCCTTCCAACTATTTAAAGTTGGTCTTCCAATTATGGCGTTGTAGGAGGATGAAAAATCTACCACAAGGAAGTTCACATCCCTAGTGATTTGTCGTGGGTATGCCCCCACTACCACTGATAAGGAAATAGTACCCACGGGTTGTACCTTTTTCTACCAAAACCTACTAGGAGGGAATTTACTGGACGGAGCTGGTCTCGTCCTAACCTCATCTGCTAAAAAGCTGGATAATATAAAAGGTCCGCCGAGCTTCCGTTATCCACTAAGACTCTTCTAGTTGTGTAGTCAGCAATAAGTAAGGAGATGACGATAGCATCATCATGTGGGTGATGAATTCTCTCAGCGTCTTCGTCCGTGAAGGTGATTGCTTGTTCGTCCATGGACCTTGCTCTCGGAGATCGTCCAGAAAGTTGGACGCTCTGCACTACCTTCAAGTATGCTTTCTTGGACTTGGACGACTAGCCTGTCGAACTTCCCCCTATAATGACTCTTATTTCTCCGAGCGGTGGTCGCGATGATTCTTCCATCTTTCCTTTCAGTTTCTCGTCCCTGTGGTCTCATCCAACGAAATTCCTCAACTTCCCTTACCTTATGAGATTTTCAATTTGCTGTTTTAAATCAAAACACTCGTCTGTATCATGACCATGATCCCTATGGAAGCGACAATATTTGTTCCTATTGCGCTTATTGGGATCTCCCTTCATTTTCTCCGGCCACTTCAAGGAAGGATCATCCTTGATTTGCATATGGACCTGCTCAAGTAGCATATTCAAAGGGGTATATTGCTGGTTCCATGTTAAAGAGCCTAGCTTCTTATTATCTCGGTCTTTCCTTTCTTCTGTCTGTCCCTTCTTTGGATGAGAGCCTTGCTCGGGATGGCGACTGGGGTTTGCCTCTACTCTCTCAGACCTCTTCCTCTTCTTAGCAATGATCGCGTCTTCTGCATTTATAAAATTTTGAGCCAAATGGACAAGTTCGGCCATGGACTGGGGCTCTTTTTCATAGATTTTATGTATAAACAAATCCGAATTCACCCCATTATGGAAGGCCGCCAATAGAAGCTTATCATCTGCTTCGTCCATACTTAGGGCTTCTCTGTTGAAACGGGTGATGAACGACCGCAGGCTCTCGTTCTCCTCCTGCTTTATGGTCAACAAGCTGGACGAGGAATGCTTGTGCCTCTGTCCCTCAATGAAATTGTTAACAAACAACTTGCTCAACTCTTCAAAAGAACTCACCGAATTCGAGGGTATTTTGCTGAACCAAACTCATGCTGGGCCTTTGAGGGTAGTAGGGAAGGCTTTACACATTATTTCATCGGGCACCCCTTGAAGATGCATGGTGGTCTTAAAGGTGGCGATGTGATCAAACGGGTTGCATGTTCCATCATACGAATCCAGAGAAGGCAACTTGAGCTTTGATGGTAGAGGGTAACCGTTGATGGAAGCCATAAAGGGGGAATCAGTTCAGTGAACCAAATTTTCTATCGGATTCGCCCTCCTCATATTCTCTTTCATTTCCTCCATGACTTTCTTCATTTGGTCCATTTCTTCTTTCAAGTGTGGTACCATTCGTGAAGTGGTGCCTCTTAACTGACTTCCAATTTCAGTATTCTCTCTATCATCATGACTCTATGTTTGTCCTCCTTCTTCACGTTCTTCACATGTTTGCCTCCTCAGATTAATCTCCATTCTTAACTCTTGGTTTTGGCGAGTCAACTCCGCCATAGCGGCCGCCATAGATTGCACATGTTGGACAGATGATGTCTACATGACTAGTGCAGATTGGCGATCGCGATGAGGGTTGCTTGAAGCATCCCTGCTTCCTTGATGACCTGGGCTAGTAGCCCTCGATCTGGTCCGAACCATCAACCTTTTTTCACGGAAAAGTAAATTGTAAAACAACCTTCTCCCTACAGACGGCACCAACTGATATTTCCTTGGATATCAGTAGGTTGATAAGTCTCGAGCGCTGATGATCTTTGGGCTAGATCTTGAAAACAAGAACACTGAATCAGAGGAGACCGGTGGGGACCGGCCAAAAGTCCTCCAATGGTGAAGTTAGTGAACTTGGAATTCTCTGTAAGAAGGGAGTGATTTCTTGAATAAAAATGTCTGAATGACTTACCTTCTCATCAAAGAATCCTTATATAGTATGTGTAGAACGGTTATCTGTTTAATAACCGTTTCTAATGTCGAGGAGTCCGGAGAATTTGGAGGTAACTTCCATAACCGCCATGGAAGTTACCTCAGTTGGACTTGCATTCCATGGAGAATTTGGCACTTAGTAGTTCAATCCAATGAACTCGTCCATCCTTCATCAAGGACGGACGAGACTATCAAGGACGGGTCGTCCTTGTCTAAATGACTAAGGATGGACAAGCTTCCCATGGGACCTCGTCCGTCTAAAGACAGGCAAGGTCAACCATGAAGCTTGGGATGGTTGCCTAGTTCACCTTAGCTGGTCTTTCCTTGGACAAGCCATATGGACAAGTTCAGGAGTTGGTGTTTTTTGGGACACCATCAATTGAAATAAGTGTTTAAATTTGTATTTCACTCTCAAAACTTAGGGTTTCCTTCTGTATTTCACTCTTCCTTCAAATTTGTTAACTATTAAAGTGTTTAACAAATGTTCATTCTCTGTTTGTTTATGTGTTTATATTTGGTGTGTTGTTTACAATTGAGATTGTAGAGGCATAGAATTGAAAATAGGTCAAAGGCATACTTGAAGTCATTGCATTGACTGGCAAATTTTGGTATAATGCTTTGGTATCAAATTTTCAATTCCTTGTTGAAGGATCTCTCTGACCTTTTTTTTTTTTTTAATTACAGCAAATTAAGATTTACAATCAATTGTCTTTTTCTCTTGAAAACTTCATTACAACAGATAAAAACACTTTTCTGTTTATAGAGTTTTGGCACTGGTGCTTGCCATTTTTTTGGTGAATTAGCTAATATAGCTTCATGTTTCTTTGTGCGTAAGGAATTTATGAATTATAAGAATTCTTGTGTTAATGACATGAGGGTTATGGGGTTGAATTTCATGATGGTTTTTTTTTTATTGCATTAAACAGGGTATGTATAGGTTAAGGTTATGCCTTTGGTTGAGGTTCTTGTGATGGTGGCTGAGACACAACTACTGGCTTTGGTTCTTGCTCAGATACAGATGATGGGGTTTGAGTAGAAGTGGGAGTAGGCTGAGAGGTTTCTTGAACTGTAGGTTGTGAATTCGTTGGACCTGTTGGTTGTACCTGAGTGGTTATGAGAGATGGAGATTGAGTAAAAGTGAAAGTAGGCTGAGAGCTTTCTTGAATTTTAGGTTGTGAATTTGTAGCACCAGTTGGTTGTACCTGAGTGGTTGTGAGAGATGGAGATTGAGTAGAAGTGGGAGTAGGCTGAGAGCTTTCTTGAATTTTAGGTTGTGAATTTGTTGTACCTGAGTGGTTTTAAGAGATGGAGAAGAAGGTTGTGATGTTCAGTCAGCAGGTTGAGAGGACAAACAAGGTGGAGTGTCAGGCTGGGGGTCTGTCTGCGATGCAAAGCTTTGCTATATTAATGAATGTGAGTTTTGTTTTCAGGCTTTCACTTATTTCATGGTATTAAAGCGGTAAACCTATGCAAAGCTTTGCTATATTAATGACTTTCGGCTTTTGATTGTGGTTTTTTTTGCTCCGTCACCTCTTTGAGCTACTTCTTTAGTAGTTGAAGAATATGTGCATGGGTTTAAACTTTAAACTTTGTCTTGTTTGAGGTTGAGATGTAGTTGTTGGAAATTCAGTGTT